>NC_079418.1:8565510-8593010 GCF_026213295.1 Gadus chalcogrammus
AAGATCGGGAGGTCTCCCGGTGGGCCGGTCAACTTTGAAATGTATTTTGTGCACGTCTGACCCACCCACCCGCCAGATGGCCAGAGACTTGAGACTTGACTTGGACTCATGCAAAAGACTTGAGACTTGACTTGGACTCGAGCTCAAAGACTTGAGACTCGACTTTGACTTCCAACAAATGACTTGTGAACATCTCTGATACAAACACATACGCACAGTATAACAAACACACAGACAGACCTCCAGTAACACACACACACGGTATAACAAACTTACACATAAACACCAGTAACACCCAGTAACATACACACACACACACACGCACGCATGCACACATACACACATACACAATGACATGACGGACACACAGCTGTCACGTTCGACGCGCGGTGTTAGTGTGTCTGCGTCAGACTGCGTGTCTACCCCCAAGCCATACATGGACTTCCTCCAATTAATGAGGCAGGCCAGAAGGCCATTAGGCTAGAGTGCTTGCTTTTAAAGAAAAGAGCAGGCTACCACAAGCCAGAGCTAGGGCGGGAGTTAGGGCTAGCAAAGGACAGGCAGGATCTGTGTGATCGCCTGGAAGTGCGGTACAGCTGACGAGCATGACATAGGTGGATAGGACTGAACTAATCAAGGATTACGGACTATATCATAGAGGAGGTGGATGACCCTTTCCCACCCTGGTTTTGTTTACGAGGAAAATAAACCATGCTCTCTGGACCTACCCTCTGGTGTTTTGTGATTTTATCTTTTAATTTGGTAGATACTACAATAGATATATAGTTAGATATATTAAAACAAATGACAAACCAATAAACAAATAAATAAAATGACTAAATGAGTTCAAACAGGATTAAACAGCAGTTTACTGTCTAACCCAGGTGTTAACCCGTCGGCTGTTGTCCCCCCCCCCCAGTGCAGACGGAGGCCCCGGTGAACCTCTCCTATGCGCTACGGGACGCCGGGGGCGACGAGAGAGGCCACAGCGCCCTGCTAGCCTGGAGCTACCCGGTACCGGAGGACCTCCAGTACGGCTGGATCACGCTGGTGTACGAGCTGCAGTACCGCCGCGTCACAGAGCCTGGCGACTGGAAGGTAACGCCCGTACGCTCCCGGCGCAAGCTAGGTTACGAAGAATGTTGTCGATCTCAAAAAGTTTGCTAGGTTCGGAAGAATAGTGTTTATCTCGAGGCGTTAGTTTATTCTTTGTTTACATTATATTTCTGGTACTTAGCCACTTAATAATTTACAATTGACAATTTACTCTGTACTCTTTACACTTTACACTTTATATTGTTCATACCATCCGTTATGTTTGGCCTGTTTGTTGTTGTCGGTTATTTTTGTCTTGTCTTGTCCTCGTCCGCATTTAGTTTAGCATTTACTTTAGCGTCTATTTTTGTTTCCTTTAGTACTTCATTTAATCTAGCTAGGTTCTGAAGTATATTGTACATCTCAAAGCGTTAGCGAGGTTCCAAAGTATATTGTATATCTCGAACAAGAGCGAGGTTCCAAAGTATATTGTATATCCCAAGGTGTTGTCTAGGTTCTGAAGTATGTTGCATATCTCGAGAAGTTAGCTAGGTTCCGAAGTATATTGGTTTGCCAGGTTCTGAAGTATATTGTTTGGTTATAGGGATGTCCCGATACCATTTTTTCCCTACCGATACCATAGCTTAGGCTAGCTGCCGATACGTTATCTATCCGATACTTTGTTTTACTCTTGAACAAATAATAATAATAAAAATATGCATGGAACCACTTTGCTCATGATTGCCAATAAGCCACCTTAAAACATCTCACTTAAAAGTTGAATGGCTTCAATTAAGTGAAAATATTTGAACAGAGTTCAAAAGTTTAAATGGAGTAAACAATGTAAACATGCACACATTTAAAAAAAAAATAATGGTCGGAAACATAAAGCGAAGAGTTAAACAAATAGCTAAGCACTTAAAGTTTGAATACATTTGAGATAATATATAGAATAGCTGAGCTGTTACAACTGATAGTTTGAAATTGTTGAATCGCAATGGTTGAAATGGTACCCATTTGTGATGGGAACACCCTTATATAAAAAGGGGCTAAAATCGCCGCATATCTATCCTGTGTTCAATTGAAATAATTGTTGAAAGGATCATTTATGAGCAAATAGACGGGTATTTAGCAGAGCAGAACCTCTTATTTGACTTCCATTCAGGCTTTAGAAAAGCCCATTCCACTGATACCTGTCTGCTCTACCTTCAAAAGGAGTTTGACACAGTCCAGTATGATATCCTCTTGAACAAACTCAAAGCCATGGGATTTTCTGATACATCTCTCCAGGGGTTGAGGTCATACCCAGGTGGTGGATGTGGAAGGGACCTTGTCCTCACCACTTAAATCAACATGTGGAGTTCCCCAGGGGAGTATTAGTCTTAGGTGGCAGAGTGGAGGAGAGAGTTATTATTATTATTATATTTCCAAAATTAGTGACACAAACAATTACGCTACCAGGGGAAGTTTCACTGATTTCAGTCTCTACCGATTTAAGAGCTGTATGGGAAGGTACTCTTTCCTATACTCGGCAGCTGTCTTGTGGAATGGCCTACCTTTAAACCTTAAATTGTTGAGCTCCTCCTACTTTCATTTTAAATCTTCAATAGTGGCTATCACAACAGCTGTGAGCCGCTCTAGCCGAGGTAGGTGCGTGTGACGTGACGGCGAGTGACTGCGCCTGTCCTCAGCAACAGCCGAGGAGAGCCGTGCAACAGCCAGGCCCAGGCTGTTACACTTTATTCTCCTTTAAGGTCTAAATACAGCCACACTGCTGACATGGTTTACCAACAGGTAGCTATCATGCGCATGCGCCTAATTGACGAGTAACTGGTTATCACATGACATGCTGCACAGATCGAATCATATTTCTTAATCCCCTCCGATATCCGATCCAGCGTAATGGGCCACGGACCGATACCGATGCCGTGGATCGGATCTGTACATCCCTGGTTAGTTTGTTTTGCTAGGATCCGAGATACATTGGTTTGCTAGGTTCCGATATAGATTGGTTAGTTAGGTTCCGAAGTATATTAGTCAGCTAAGTTCCGAAGCATGTTTTATATCTCACATTATTAGCTAGGTTTCACTGTAGGATAAAATGTATTTATTCTACAGCGATTCTCCCCCCCCCCCCCAGATGAAGCCCCCCCAGAGGGAGTCCCAGCTGGAGCTCATGGGTCTCCCGGTGGGGGGATACCTTGTCCGGGTTCGCTGTCGCTCCCACAACTACGGCCTCTGGAGCGAGTGGAGCTCGCCGCTACAGATGACCATCCCCGCCCGTCCGCTGGCAGGTAAACAAGGCTTAGTAGCTAAAATGCACTAAAATGCACTAGTAGTGTCTGCTAAAATGCACTCAATGTAAATGTAGCTAACATTGGTTGGCGCACAAGTAGCAAACATTGGTTGGCTAACTAGCTGACAAAGGTTTGCTAATCACCTAACATTGGCAAACTAGCAAGCAGCGCTTGGCTATCTAGCTAACATGGGTTGGCTAACTAGCTACTAGTGTTTGGCTAAGTACCTAATATCGATTACCTAACTAGCTAAAATCGGTTTGCTAACTAGCTAATCGCCTTTAGCTAACTAGCAAACATCGGTTGGCTTACTAGAGGACATCGTTTGGCTAACTAGCTAACATTGTTTAGCTAACTAGCTATTATCAGTTGGCTTACTAGCTAGTATCGGTTGGCTAACTAGCTAACATCGGTTGGCTAACAAGTTAACATCGGTCTGATAACTAGATAACGTAGTTCGGCTAACTAGCTAACATCGTTTGGTTAACTAGCTCACAGCGTTTGGCTATCTAGCTAACATCGGTTGGCTCACTAGCTAACAAGGCTTGGCTAACTAGCTAATATCGGTTTGCTCACTAGCCAACATCGATTGGCTAACTAGCTAATATCAGTTGGCTTACTAACTAATATCGGTTGGCTAAGTAGTTTACGTCGGAAATAATAAGTTAGTGGACTAATGAGGCAAAATCGAGCGCCGAAAGATGTGGGGGTGGGCTGTTGTGTGTTCTATAGATCGGCCCAGAACGCACTCCGACTGTGTGGGAACGTGTCTATGTTCCCCGCGTCCTATGTTTCCCGGGTCCTATGTTCCCCTCTTTGTATGAGACTGGGGAACATAGGACCCTTTATTAAAAAAAGGGTCCTATGTTCCCCGCTTTTCCCAAAAAGGGTCCTATGTTCCCCGATATGTATGTGACCGGTGAACATAGGACCCTTTTTTTTAAAAAGGGTCCTATGTTCACCGGTCTGTTACTTTTTCCACCATTACTGCCAAATTCCAGCCGAGGTAACTACCATTGCATGTCTTTACTTTTTGTGGAAGAGGGAGAGGCGTCGGAGAACCTGACGCAGTCTATTCATACGCCGGTAAACAAACCACGAGAAGCCCAATCCCTACGAGAGCTCCCCGCGCTACGGCCATCCGGAGGCGCACAGAGCTTTTGGCCGTGATATTATTATACAATTATATTATATTTTATACAACGGGGGACCTAAATCCAGCGATCTGATTGGTTCCCAACTGTTGTATAATGAGCATATACATAACTGCTATGACGCCCGATCATTTTGTGAAAGTTTGCATATCACTCCGCGTCTGGAAGTAGAAACAGTTACAAAGTAAAACATGTGTTGGATGATGGAGAGGGTGTAAATGTTGTTACTCCGGGAGTGAGCAAGGCGATGGAGAGACTAATGAAAGCTTAGGCACACGGCGAGTGAACTGCTCCATAGGATAAATTGCCGGCGAACCGCTCTATCGGAGCCTTCTCTCGGAGGGACGCTAAAGTGTGTTGCATAGCGACCGTCGATGCGTAGCGGCAGCCAGGAGGGACTACTTTTTTGTATTCTTTAACAAAACGGCTACTTTGACTTTCTTTGTTTCTTTTTAAATGTAGTGTGTCTATGACTTTCGTTTCGCCATAACAGTAACCGTTGTATAAAAGCAATAGATCCCTTCAGTCAGTGGCATGTGCTCATTATACCACTGTGAAGGGGGTCGCCGGCCCTCCGCTGCGCGTCGGGGCCGGACAACGCCCCTTAACAGTGGTATAATGAGCACATACCACAGCCTGGCGTGATCTATTGCTTAAATATACTATTATATAAAGAGCTCCGGGAGTCGCAAACGGCAACAATCACTTTCTCCTCCATGATGCAGTTCAACCCGGACTGCACTGCACTGAGTTGGCCAGTTGAACGCTGATTGGCTGTTACGTTCCCCACATGTCACTCAGTGGCCACGCTGTTGAACGCCGATTGGCTGTCATCACGCGAATGTCGCGTCAAAGTTTAAATATTTTTAAAGATTGATAGATTGCGGGGAATATAGGACCCATTTCCTAGAAAAGGGTCCTATGTTCCCCGTTCTTCCCAAAGAGGGTCCTATGCTCTCCGGTATGTATGGCTACAGGCGAACATAGGACCCTTTTTGGGAAAAATGGGGAACATAGGACCTTTTTTTTTAAAAAGGGTCCTATGTTCCCCGAGCGGGGAACATAGGACCCGGGGAACATAGGACCCGGGGAAAATAGGGATGACCCCGACTGTGCTTCCCAGATTCAACCAAATTCGTTTTTTGCCAATTCCAAATTATCGTTATGTTCACCGTCCGTTCAGATCCAGACAAACTCGGTGGTCTGGTCCAGAATGAAACAACACCGGTCCAGACCAAGAAGTCGAATCATACGACAGAACTGTTGAAGGTTACGACATCGGCCACACCCTGCGGTTATTGGAAACTAACGATGAAAGAACGTCAATACTCCTCAGCTGGGGGGGGGGGGGGGGGGGGGCATCGGCAAAAGGTTTTTATGTCCCTCCCCTTTGGTCATGCGTAATGTCTCTGCTGCCACGGAAACGAGAAACAAGTGTTTTGTATTTTCTTTTTCTTCCCTTTTCACACAATGTTTTTTGTGCCTTTTGTTGATCATTGTTCTGCCGTATCATCAAGGTTACGCCTTTTCAGGCATCGTAAAGAAATCGACTTTGGTGGTGAGGCAGGATGACGCAGAGGTTTACGATTGGAGCGAGGGGTCAGCGTCGGGGGGGGGGGAACTTAGATTGCAGTGTACGCTCCTGTTCAATGTGCTTAACCTATGACCCCGACACACACACACACACACACACACACACACACACACACACACACGCATGCACTCATTCACAAACAAGCAATAACAATTACACTAACACAAACATAAAACACATACATTAACATACACACACACCCTATAACACACACATTAACAAACAAACACAATCACACACATTAAATAAAACATATACACACACACACCACACACACACACTAAAAAACACACAATCCCTCCGACACATTCCCACTAAAACACACACACACGCACACGCTAAAACGCACACAAACACACACACTAAAACACAAACACACACACACAAGCACAAACACACTAACACACACACAATCACAAACAAACACACTTATACGCACACAAACGTACACACACACACACACACACACACAAACGAAAGGCGCACAGGCGCGAAAAATTGTCGCGAATATCACTCGTAGAGTGATGAAAGTGTGGATGGGTAACAGTGATTGGTCACCCCCCTCGTCCAATCACAGGCAAGATGCTAGTGCTGATCCTGGTGGGGGGGCTGGGCGTCGCCACCCTGCTCATCATCTGCTGCGGAGTCGTCCCCCAGGGCAAGAGGTCAGGGGTCACCACTGTGTGTGTGTGTGCGTGGGAGTGTAAGAGTGCGTGTGTGTGTGTGTGTGTGTGTGTGTGTGTGTGTGTGTGTGTGTGTGTGTGTGTGTGTGTGTGTGTGTGTGTGTGTGTGTGTGTGTGTGTGTGTGTGTGTGTGTGTGTGTCAGGGATGGAAATTAACACCCGCCGGTGAATTGTGTCACTTCACCCACCACTGTGTCGGGTAATACTTTCCAGTCCGGTCCGATAAAATTTGCATATTTAATACATTCGTCATATGGCGCTGCACAGTTCCACAACCATTACTGTCAACATCCGGCCCCCTTCTTCTTCAACGCCTCTTTTGCTGAACTGCGACTGTCAACACCCGGGATAATATACCGGTAACAGGGCTCTCAAGTCTCACGCATTGAGCGTGAGACACACGCAATTCAAGCCATGCACACGCTCACACGCCACACTTCGTATTTCTCACGCAGAGAAATTACCAGGATAGCGCCCACTAATTTGGGCCGCTATTTAGCAGTGTTACAGGTAGGAATCAAATGGGTTTCCCGTAGGTCGGGTAACCAGACATCCTATTTTGCCCGGACATGCCCTCTTTTTGAGACACTTGTGTGGCGAAAAATGTGTGGCGGAATTTCAAAATCGCCCGGGATTTTATTAAAGCCTCATAGTGTATGTTCACATTGAATTTGCGTTGCGTTTCTATGGGTCGTTCACTAGTTGGGCTACGCCCTCCCCTACTCAGTTTTGTTCGCTTTACATTGGTGGAAGTGAGTAGGGGGAGTGGTTAAGTAGATCCCTCAGATTAGACGGTTTGGCTTACTCGGTTACCCTCGTGTTTTGTACTTATTTTTTTACCATTATTGTTTTATAGGGACAAACATTAAACACATTTTCCCTACAGGGGATCGATAAAGTTCTATCTATTGAACAGAAAGAAACACTTGGTCATACTTTGCACACTTTACCACAGCATTGGCCTGCTGAATGCCACAGATATATTATTCAGCATTGGACTGAATGCCACATAAATATATGATTATGTTTTTGCATGTTTGCAACGTTTAAAAGTTCAGGGGATAAAGTTCAAGTATATGCCTCTACTTGTATTGCTTAAGCCAATAGCCTTTTGAGGCAGTGTTTTTTTCTGAATATTAGTGTTAAGGGCCAATAATGCTTATCATTATATGTTATTTACATGTTGCAGTCACATGTAAATATAAAAAAACAAATGTTCCTATTGACTTATGATGGTGTAGCCATGCATGTTGTTTTATTGTTAATATATATATATATATGTATAATTTGTTTTTTATCGAAAATACTTGTATAGATGAATTATCCCCAAACTTGTCATCGTAACACCTTTGGAATAAACATGACTTAATATGGCAGATACCTGTGTATTGTTTATCATATGCAGTAAGAGTGTAACATTTTCAACTCAGTTCCTTGGTAGCACCTACTTACAGTAAAAATCAATTCTGATGGAGAAAATGATGTGTATGAAAAACACTTTTCTTATCTAATGTTACTATGATATTGTTTAAAAAATATAAAGTGGCTGGTAAAAAAGATGAGTGGCTGGTGGGCAAAAAAGTTAATTTCCATCTCTGGTGTGTGTGTACGGGGATGGGTGGTTAGGTCGGGTGTGGTGTGGGGGGGGTTGTGGGTTTGTGTACGTGTTCGATGTTATGCTATGTGTGTTTGCACTCTTGCATGTGTGTGTATGTTAGATTGTGTATGTGTGTGTGTGTGTGTGTGTGTGTGTGTGTGTTGGGGGGGTAGGGGTTGTGTGGGTGTTTATGTGTGTTTGTGTTTTTGTTTAACTGCTTGCCCACATATGTATCTGCATTTGCGTGTGCTAGTGTGTGTGTGTGTCTGTTTGAGTGTTATTGTGTGTGTATGATTGTGTTTTTGTGTGAGTGTTTGTAGGTGAGAGTGTGTATGTAAGTGTTTTATTGTGTGATTGTATGCCCATATATTTGTGTCTGAATTCATCTGTGTGCGTGAATTTCGTAGCAGTGTCTGTGAGTGTGTGATTTTGCATCTTGTGTATGTGTGTCTTAGTACGTGTGATTTTTTGTGTTAGTGTGTGTGTTTGTGTGTGTAAGTGTTTGTGATTATGCTTTGTGTGTGTATGTGTTAATGTGTGTGTGTGATTGTGCGTCTTGTGTGTGTGTGATGTGCGTCTTGTGTGTGTCTGTTTGTTTTAGTGTCTGTGTAAGTAATGTGATTGTGCGTCTTGTGATGGTGTGTCTCCCCCTTACCTCTCGATCGAATTTTCAGGATCAAAGCCCATTTCTTGCCGCCAATTCCTAAGCCTCGGATTGGAGGAATCGACCCACTGCTTCTGAAGGTATGAGCACACACACACACACACACACACACACACACACACACACACACACACACACACACACACACACACACACACAAACAAACACGCGCACAAAAACGACACACAAACTAGTACACTATCTCTTGTGTACTCTACTTTTTAACTCACTGCTGTCAGAATTTTTCGCTTCGACCGGACCCGAGCGTCCCTGGAGTTGTGTGACATGTTCTTCCTTCGATTGCATTTGGAGGGGGGTTAGAAAGGTGGTAAGGAGCCGGTGAACGCACCCTAATGGCCCGTTTTCACTGGAGGCTGCGGTTCGGTTCAGTCCGCAAAGGTGCGGCACGGATCACGTTTCCATCGCCAAAAGGGGGCGTGACCCGGGCTGAGCCGTATTGAGCCGTACTCTTCTCGCTGTACTCCTCCGTTGATACTGAGACCATTTATTAGCAGGCTGCACTGTGTCTGGCTGCTATAAGGTCACGATGCGAACGTATTTGCCGCGGCTATCGCCATCTGCATTAATCCACCCCCCTACCATAAGGGTACGTTCGACGGTGGAAACCCGAGCCGTAACTGAGCTGCGCCGAACCGCACCTTCACTACTCCACCAAGCCGCACAGAACTGACCCGCTCTTTAAAAAGGTTTTATAGGGTCTCACAATGTATGCTTGGAACAACTTTAAATTAAGACTTCAAATTGATTTATTTTGATTCCTTCGGCTAATTACTAAAGGACAGAGAATAAGGAAGCATTGGAAATGGTCCCTGTGTCTAATTAATTCACTATGAAATCCCCAAATCTGTCTTTCAATTGTTTAAATCATCCATTTTTGTTTGTACGAAACTAAATGTATTTGTTTGTTTTATCCTGCATTCTTGGTAAGGATCTCTCTTGAAAAAGAGATAAAGAAAATCTCAATGAGACTTTTACCTGGTTAAATAAATGTTTGATAAAATATAGTGTAAATATTGTGCGTTTCTTGCTCGTAAAATACCAAAATGTTTTTGTTTGTTTTATGCTGCCCTCTTGGCTTCATCACTTTTAAAAAAGAGATTTAAAATCTCAATGAGGGATTGATGAAGGTTTTCATAAAATAATGAATAAATAAAGGTTAAAAAAAATAAAATGGAGAGATGGTAACTTAAAATAGGCTTACACTAATATTGTGGGTCCTCAGTTCAGCTGACCTACAGTCAGTACGAGAGGACATTAAAGTGACTGCTATATATTGAGAGTCCTCTCTTAAACTGACTGTAGGTCAGCTAGAGAGAGGACAGGTGAGGCTGGTCTCAGCAGCATCACCTGGTCTGAGTCTGATTGGACTGTGGGGCTTGGGGAGGCTAAACACATTGAGGGCCCTATTTTAACGGTCTGAAACGCAAGTGGGAAGCGCAAAGCGCAAGTAGCTTTGTGGGCGGTTCTACGGCGCTGGAGCAGCCTAGTTACCCGTAGGTGTGGTTTGGGCGTAACGTCCAACAAACCAATGAGAGTGCCAGCTCCCATCCCCTTTAAGAGCCATGAGCGCATTTGAATCGGACGAGTTGATATTTTGGCAGCGCGTCTGCAGGGTGTTTTTTCTGCTTGATCATTTCCATAATTCGCCCATCATTTTAATACTGTACTGAAAAACAAACAAAGTATGTGTAATTTTAATTACATTTGTAGAGCGTGTCGGTCTCAAACGTTAGAATGTCCTCCATTTTCAGTTTAGAAATTCCCGCCCCCTCCGCTACGTAGACAAGATGGCGGCCGTTGAGGGTGGAAAGTGTCCATCGGTCCGCACTCAAGTTTTAGATTGTTTTGAGTGCGCCACCGAGGTTCTTCCAGTGCACTGTGTTTTGACACACTCTCAGTTTTTACGCATGGGGACTCAAAAATAGAATAGAAGTGCGCGATTTCAGACACAGCAAGAGTCTGTGGTCTGAGTTTGATAGGTCTCTGGGGCGGGGGGAGGCTGCACACCTGTTGCAGCAATCAGTGTTCAGCACACCACTCACCTAGTTGAGTGTAGGGTGGTCTCTCTTTCTCTGGTCTCTCTCTCTCTCTCTCTCTCTCTCTCTCTCTCTCTCTCTCTCTCTCTTGTCTGTCTCTCTCTCTCGCTCTCCCTGTCGCTCTCTTCCTGTCGCTCACGCTCTCTCTCGCTCTCCCTGTCTCTCTCTTCCTTTATCTCTCTCTCACCCTCTCTTGTCAAGTCTCTCTCTCCCTGTATCTCTCTCTTTGTCTGGTCTCTCTGGTCTGTCTCTCTCTCTGTCTCTCTCTGTCTCTCTCTCGACGAATGAGAAACATTTACGTCATATCGTGGCGTCTGGACGAGAGAGAGAGAGAGAGAGAGGAAAAAGAGAGAGAGAATGACAGAGAGAGAGAGAGAGAGTAAGCAAAAGAGATTTCCAATGTTAACTTTCCGGTATCTGCATCTCGGCATACATAACTCCTCCCCTTTCCGTCCCCCAGAGGGGGCGTCTGGACGAGATCGACCAGCACTTCCGCACCTTCCACAGCTACAGCCACACCGTCCTCAGCGAGGAGGTGTGGAACTACGTCAGCACGGAGGCCTCGCACACCTGCGCCCTCTGGCCCGTCGAGCCGCCGCCCATCAGTCAATGGGAGAAGCCGGCCCCGCCCCCATCACTCGGGGACCCACCCACAGCCCCTCTCGACGCGACGATCACGACCACGGCGATGGCGCCGTCGTCGTACTGCGGCCTCCCGCCCGCCCAGGCGCCAGTTTCCGTGGCGCCGTACATGCAGCCTGTGGGGGCCGGCCAGTGGGAGTGGCCTACGGTGGTGGCCGCGCCTCCCCCGGCGACAGCGGACTACAGCCTGCTGGCCACACAGCCCGTCAGCCCCCAGCCCCCCGATGTGGTGCAGTTCCCCCAGCCCATCCATCCCCTGCCGCCGCTGGCCCCGCCCACCGTGAGTGTCAAACCCCCGGGGACGCACGCGAGGGAGTCTGCGGAGAAAATGCCATGATGCAAGGGTCCCGATAAAGGGGGAGGGGAGAGTCTATAAAGGTTATGGTTGTGGTTATGGTTGGACGTCGACGCAACACAAGGGACCTCTTAGATCCTCACGGACCCTCCTTGCGTCCATCGCAAGGGCCTGACGTGCGCCTCCCAAAAGTTGGAACCTTCCGTCGAGGCGATGCAGCAGCATGGGCTGTGATTGGTCCGCTCACTAAAACCCGACGCAGAACCAAAACAGGTTCACGACTGCGTCAAAGCGGCTGCGTGTGCATTGCGTTGCGTCGACTCGGAACCAATAACTGAGCCCTTAAGTCTCTTAATTTATGGGCATTTTCCTCGCATTTTCTTAGCATTTTCTTACCATTTCCAGAATGTCCAATGTCTCATGTAAGACAAGAGAATAACAAGTAAACTGTTATGTGCATTTGTTTTTAAGCCTTCATAAGGTGGAGGGGATGTTAGCTAAATGTTCACAATTGAGAGATTTTCCTGGCATTCTTGGTTTGTCCAATAAGCCATATCAGCCATGTGTGTAGCTATGAAGCTAACAATATTGATTATACTAGGAGGCTAACGATATCGATTAAGTTATGAAGATAACAATGTAAATTACGCTATGAGGCTAACGATATCAATAGGAGGCTTACGATATCGATAATGCTATGAGGCTAATGATATAGATTATGCTAGGAGGCTAACGATACTGAAACACATTGAATAACCCCTTTAACCCCTCCGCCACCCAGGACTTCTACACCTGCGCTCAGCTCCTGGGACCCGGCGGGGAAGTGAACCTGGTCCCCTGCTTGACCCCCACGCCACAGCCGCGGGCCCCCGGACGCGAGGAAGCGGGTGAGGAGCTGAAGAAGAGGTCCCCAGAGACTGGTGTGTCGGCCGGTCTTAACTGAAATGGCGGCGTTTGCTAAAGGCGTCAGCGAGCGTGGTGGTTTGGACCGGGGACAATGTCAGTAAAGGTCGGAAACACTGCCTAAACAATTTATTTTCGCACTTTGTGTCTTACCGGCTAATTGGACACCAGAATTGGTCTGTTTTCGGATCGTTTGTCGTTCACTTTTTTCGGGATTCTCTACGGACTTCAGGTGTGCACGACTTTAGAGTCTTTACTTCAGGAAGCAAAAACAACGGAAAACCCTCATTCAGCAAAAATCGGACGAATGCATAATTTACGAACGTCGGGACTCGGTGGACCTGAAGTCGATCGAACTTCCTTCTTGTCTCTACTCAAAGGAACAGGAACTTCAGGAATCATTTGAATCTCACACGATGGGGGGATATATTTAGCAGCGTTTTCCGGCGTTTCAACAGAAACTTTTCATTCGGTTTGACGACGGAACTTCGGGTCTTCAAAATCGTACAGCGATGTCGAATGGTGCGTTCATGTCAAGCGGTGTTCACCCTGTCGCACTTTGTATGTTTTAAACGTCTTTGTGTCGACTGCCTGTGGTGAGCGTTTATTTCATGTTTGTTAGCTTGTTAGCCGTATGCTAACGTTTTGACTGTCGATCACATAGCTACACATTCACGGTTGCTAAGTATTTCGATTATGCTATGAGGATAACGATATTGATTATGCTATGAGGCTAACAATATCGATTATGCTAGAAGGCTAACGATATCTGTTATTATATGAGGAACGATAATGAATGACACTCAGGAATATGTAGTTTAAGATTAAAGCACATTTTGTATATACACACATTATGAAATCAGGGCACAACGCAGAGGGTTACGCTTCAGTAAGCACGTGCTGAAAGGTTCGAGTGAGGTGAAACATCAGTGCTGGAACCGTAGGATAGAAGGAAAATGCAGAGTTTGAAAGCACTTATAAACTTGATACCACAGAAGAAGTCCTCACGTTAGATTATCTCTCCCCGAGACTAAGATTGTGCGAGAAGATCCAGCCATTTTGTCGGCCATTTTGTGTTTCTTGCACATTAAAGTGTTATACAATAACGTTCAAAAGTTTGCGGTCACCCAGACAATTTCATGTTTTTTCCTTGAAAAATCACACTTTTATTCAACAGTTTTCAGCTGTGTTAAAATAATTGCACACAGGTTTTTTAATCATCAATTAGCCTTTTAACACGATTAAACAATGTACCATTAGAACACAGAAGTGATGGCGGCTGGAATTTGGCCTCTGTATACCTGCAGTTTCGAGCTAGAATAGCCATTTACCACATAAACAATGTCTAGACTGTATTTCTGATCAATTTAATGTAATCTTCATTGAAAAAAACAGGGCTTTTCTTTAAAAAAATAAGGAAATTTTGAAGTGACCTCAAACTTTTGAACAGTGTAAACAACAGCTATCTGGAAATGAATTATTGTGGCCACAAAAACAAAAGAATATATCCATCACCATAATATGAAGAGAGGTAGATATCCTGAGAGATCTGTGTTTTAGACTCCCCCTCAGACACAATTTTGTTGCCTTATTTTTACGAAGTATATGTACAGTATACATATATTTAACCCTACCCCCACCCCACTATCCCCACCCCCCCCCCACGAACACATGAGTTTCCTCTCACACCTTCAGCGATGACTTCTTTTACTTTTCAGGAAAAAAATATATATTCAAAGTTATATATTTATATATTTAATGTTTTTTTAACTGTTACTGACTGGAGATTAGTAAGAGTTCAAATTTATTTTTCTTTTGCAATTCAATACTTAAATAAAGATTTCATAAAGATGTTATAATATCAATTCATCTCAACGCCTGGCCTAAAGAAAAGAGAAGTTTATATGTTGAATGCTTCCAGTATTGTGTTGGTCATACTATAGAATGATTAATTGCTTGTTTTGTGAATAAAACAGAACCTAAAGGAACTTTAAAAAGAAAAATCTCATACTGAATCGCAGTATTGGTCGAAATAATCTCAATTAGATTATTTCCCCAAATCGTTCAGCCCCAATATAAAGTACAATTCTGTCACCTCTAAGTTTTGCTGTCGTTGTTTCTTCGTTTACTGCTTTGTTCCTCCGTGGCGTTCATCCTAAGGAAATCGTAAATGACCGTGGTATCTGTAAACGTTTAAATGTGCGCGTTGTCAGTGGGCAGTTGCGGTCCGAAGAAAGGATTGAAATATCAAAATTTTAACTGTGAAGATGTGGGGTATAAAACGATATATAATAAAAAAATGATGGTATTTTCAATGGTAGTCAGGTTGTTTAAAAAATCTGACACACCAAACCATGTTCAAATGTTTTTCGGTTTGTCCATTTTATTTTTGTCAATGTAGCGACCACTAGAGAGAGAGAGAGAGAGAGAGAGAGAGAGAGAGAGAGAGAGAGAGAGAGAGAGAGAGAGAGAGAGAGAGAGAGAGAGAGAGAGAGAGAGAGAGAGAGAGAGAGAGAGAGAGAGAGAGAGAGAGAGAGAGGGAGAGAGAGCATAATGTACGTAGAGTAGAGTGTGTGTGTTCTGGTTGACCAATAATTTTACTTTCAGGGCGTTTAGCAGAATGCTTTTAGCCGAAGAGACTCACAATAAGTCCAGTTGTCAGAAGAAAGAGGGACAACAATATATCTCCGTCGTTACAGTAAGGAAGTTCATAGAACCAAGTGCCAAGCACTAACAATCACTAGGTTAACCCATTCCCCGTACAGCAAAGATGGCTAGGATACGATGCTATGCAATGCTAAATATATTTTTAAGTGCAATAAGTACAATAATACACTAAGTGCCTAAGAGGGGTGTTGGGGGATGGGAGGGTGAAGGGGGGGCTTTACAGAGTCCAGGTGAACTCTGAACAGGTGAGTCTTGAGTATTTTGCAAAAGCTGCAGAGAAGAGTTGTGACGATCGATTATGTATATATATATACACATGTTAGTTGACATGTTTGTACAGATGTGTTGAATCTGTGTGTTCTAAACACGGGATGAGAATCACCAGAGACTTGACAACCCCATTCGTCCGGTCTCGTATATATGCTGTGCATATGGGCAGTTTGTACATGCATGTGTTTGTACTATTTGTGGGCAGTTACAATCTCGAAAATATCTTGAGATTATGAATGCATGCTTATCGAGCCATTATGGCTAATTGAAATGGAACCAGAATTTGTGTCTAATTTGACTTTGAGAAGGGACACACACACACATACATACATGCATACAAATGTACGTACATACACACACTCACACGCACACAGTGACATACACATACGAATGGACACACACACACACACACATGGACACACACACATTGCGGTATGGCAATATTTCTGAGAATTACTTTCATGGCAGGAATCATGTGGTGCCTGAGAGGAGAGAAAGGACATCGCCATGGCAACCAAAAGACAACGCAAACAGTCAACAGACGTCTGTGAATCGAATCAGTCCTGCCTTCATGTTGTGTTCATTTGAGACCCCCACCCCCTCGGACCACTGATAAGAAATAAGGCACCGAAATTGAATTAAATTCAATTTAATTCAATTCAAAAGTGTGATTTATACCAGTATGCGCGCTCCCGTGTGTCTGTAGGTGTGTGTGTGTGTGTGTGTGTGTGTGTGTGTTTGTGTTTCAGTTCGAAAGTATGATTTATACCAGAGGGGTGATTCCTGGAGGAAGATGGGAATCTGTCAATATGGCCGGCCCCCAGGGGCCCGACAGGCAGTGTGCGGGCCGAGAGAGAGAGAGAGAGAGAGAGAGAGAGAGAGAGAGAGATAGAGAGAGAGAGAGAGAGAACGTATTATGGAAGGTTAGCTCTCTAAAGCTCGTATAATCCCTTCATTTATAGGTTCATTTGAAATGATCCATTAAAACATGACAACTCGACAAACCAACCATGTAGATGACAACAGCTTTGTTATAAACTAGTTTTGTAACATAACCTGTAGCAAGAACACTGAATAATGATTATCTTACCAAGATGAATGGCTTTTAGTATATTTTTTTGTTTAGTATTGATTTGATTTATATCATGTTTTTCATTTTGAGGGAGAGGGACGGGGGGGGAGAGAGAGGGAGGGAGAGGGAGGGAGAGAGAGGGAGGACGCCTCAGGCCTCAAACCTGCTGTGTCACCATGGGGGTCCCCCCACACACCCCACTCCCCTCCCTCGCCCACATACACCCCTCCAGCAAGCAGTGAAGTCATGTGTGTGTGTGTGTGTGGGTGGGGGGGGGGGGGGGGGGGGCGTCTGTGGTTGGAGGGAGGGATCCAGACCTCAGAGGGTGTTGACAGTGGGGTGGGGGCTGGGGAGAGGTTCTGGAAAGTACTGGGAGAGGGGGGGGGGGGGGGGGGGGGGGGCTGGGGGGGTTAGTGGCAGCCAGCCCCCCCAGGGGGGCTAAGTTTAGGTCGTGAGTGGATTCAGTGGACCCTACGGCGACTATGGTGACTGCAGCCGATCTCTGAAGGACCCCCGACACACTGAAGGTAAGGGGTCTAAAGAAACTGTTTCCGCGGAGTGTATGTGTGTGTTTCTGTGTGTATGCGTGAGTGGTGTGCATAGGGGTGGGTTTCTGTGTGTGTGTGTGCTCTTTTGTGTGGGGCTGTGTGTGTGGGTTCCTTTCTGTGTGTGTGTTTCTGACTTTGTGTTTGTTTGTCTGTGCGTGTGTGTGTCTGTGTGCTCCCTTGTGTGTTTAAGTGTGCGTTTCTGTGTGTTAATTCTCCTGTGTGTCCTCTTGTATGCGCGTGTATGCGCTCATGTGTGTGTGGGGAAAATCACATCTCTTCCGTCTTCTTCTACGCCTCGGTTTTGTCATTTGTTGAAGGAAAAAACTCAAGTAGTGTGGCCTTCAGAGTGCGTGTGTGTGTTAGTGTCGCTGTTTGTGTATGTGTGTGTGTGTGTGTTAGTGTCGCTTTGTGTGTGTGTGTGTGTGTTTGTGGCGCTGTGTGTAGGTGTGTGTGTGTTCGTGTGTGTGTGTTTGTGTGTGTGTGTGTGTGTCAGCGGCAGCTGCTGCCCGGGCTAATTATAGCCTAGCTTAAAAAGCCTGATATCACACTACTGACTCACACACAGGTCTCTGTCAGCCATACTCTCTCTCTCTCTCTCTCTCTCTCTCTCTCTCTCTCTCTCGTTTTGTGACTGTTGAAGCTCAAATGCTCAAATTATATTAAAGCTTGTCTTGTGCCATCATGCTTGTCATGTGTGTGTTTCTGAGGGTGTGTGGATTTCTGTGTGTGTTTGCACTCCTGTGTGTGTGTGTGTGTGTGTGTGTGTGTGTGTGTGTGTGTGTGTGTGTGTGTGTGTGTGTGTGTGTGTGTGTGTGTGTGTGTGTGTGTGTGTGTGTGTAATAGCGCTTTTCTGTGTGTTTGTGTGTGTTTGTGTTTATGAGTGCGCATCTGCGTGTGTGTTTGTGTGTTTCTATGTGGCTGTGTGTGTGTGTGTGTGTGTGTGTGCTCCCTGCATGTGTGTGTCAATGGCCCATCCCGCTATTGAAACTGCCAATTTTCAAGCTGGCCAACGCTAATAGGGTTAGCTTGGCTCACAAAAGACAGAGAAAACATGTCTTTGTAGAGTCAGACAAATTGCACGGCAGTGATAACTTAGAGTTGGGTAGTAATTGGCAACGCTAAGTTTTTGAGTGCAACCTGAACGCTTTTACAACAGATGAACACATCATGGCTCAATGCTACGCTCTGTCATTGGCTAGCTGCTGTCAATGAAAGGGTAGATATGAAGAACTGATGATTATTTTCAAGATAAATTGATGTTTATTTGATAGTGCCTTTCTCACACTCAAGGTCGCTAACAGATTTGTGAGTAGGCCTACACACAGAACAAGACGGCACAACAAGAAGTAAAACAACACAAAAATATACAGAAATAAATCATATATGAGGGTCTATGTAGTGGTGCAAGAGGAGAAGTGTTCTTCAAACTTATGTTTGAATGCACAGCTGACCTTGCAAGCACCATTTTGTTAAGCTATTAATATTCAGAGTTCATGTTTTGAGTCGAGTTCCGTTAAAAACACACGCAAATTCACCTCTTGGTGAAAGGTGTTTTTTATGTAGAATTTTTGATATTGTTAGAATTTTTTTAGTTTTGAATAACATCTCGGAATCCCTCTTTTCACGATCACACAATCTTTGTGTGGGGTTCCCGATAAATAATCTCTTCGTACTCTATATAATAACCACACATAGTACGTGTCACATGTGTTACTCTAGAACCAGTAGTTTGTCGGTTTCATCGGTGGACAATGCTGAGTTTGAGCGTTGAGAGTGTGTGTTCCACTATCATATATCCAAGCTAGCATGTTACCATTTGCTAGCTTGAAAAAATGCAGTTTCAATGGCGGGGGGTGGGGAGGGGGATGCTGTGGCACATGACAAGCTTTATTAAATGTAAGCGTTGGGGGAGGCTGCAAACCTGTTGCTCGTTGACCAATCATGCAATTCAGGGCGTTTAGCAGACGCTTTTATCCAAAGTGACTCACCATAAGTCCATTTGTCAATAGAAAGAGAAACACTATTATATAGACCCCTTCATATACAGTCAACAGATATTTAAATAGATACAGAGATAAAAGACAGACTGAAAGACATTCCCACCACAGACACACGGACAGGTTAACTGACAGACTGACAACTTGATACATAGATAAATAAATATATATATTAAGATATATAAATAGATAGACAGATGAACAGAACAACAGACAGACAGATATATATGTAGGTTCACAGACAGCTAGATTATTAGACAGACAGATAATAGTTAGACAGACAGACAGACAGACAGACAGACAGACAGACAGACAGACAGACAGACAGACAGACAGACAGACAGACAGACAGACAGACAGACAGACAGACAGACAGACAGACAGACAGACAGACAGACAGACAGCTAGATACCTATAGATAAATACATAGATATATTAATATAGCTACAGAGACAGACAGAAAGGTAGACAGACAGGTAGGTAAACAGAGAGACAGATAGATACATAGATATATTAATATAGATAGACAGAAAGACAGAGAGACAGACATACAGAGTGGTAGGTTAATAGACAGCCAGATAGATGGTTAAACAGACAGACAGACAGATAGTCATACAGACAGTCAGAGAGATAGTTAAACAGACAGACAGCTAGATACATAGATAGATAAATACATAGATATTAATATGGATAGACAGACATACAGAGAGACAGACATATAGACAGCTGGGTTAATAGACAGAAAGACAGCCAGACAGACAGCTAGGTTAATAGACAGAAAGACAGACGGACAGATAGGCAGACAGACAGACAGACAGACAGACAGACAGACAGACAGACAGACAGACAGGCAGACAGACAGACAGACAGACAGACAGACAGACAGACAGACAGACAGACAGACAGACAGACAGGCAGAAGACAGGTAGCTCTAAGGCAACACACACAGAGTCCCATACTTCATAATCATAATTCATAATTCCCCACAACCATCATTTAACCTTCCTGTGTTTTTCAGACCCTTCGGCAAGGCACATCGTCCACGGCGGTTGCCATGGCGTCAGAGAGCGAGAGCGGGGCCCAGGGTGACAGGCGGTCATGTGACGCGGATGGAGATGAAGAGGACGGGGCCAGGGGCGGGGCCAGGGGCGGGGCCGGGGGCGGGGGCGGGGCCAGGGGCGTCATGGACGTCCAGGCGCACTACCTCCGCTCACCCTCCCCCAGCAAGTAGGAGCTGTCTGTCTTACTGTCTTTCTGTCTAACCGTCTGTCTGTTGACCTAGCTGTCTGTCGGTCTATCTGTTGACCTAGCTGTCTGTCTGACTGACTGTCTATTAAACTAGCTGTCTGTTTGTCTGTCTATTAAACTCGCTGTCCGTCTGTCTGTTAACCTGTCTGTCTGTCTCTCTGTTAACCCCACCGTCTGTCTGTCTGTCTCTGTCTGTTAACCTGTCTGTCTGTCTGTCTGTCTGTCTGTCTGTCTGTCTGTCTGTCTGTCTGTCTGTCTATTTACTTTTTTTTTTATTGGTTTAGTTCAGGGACATTGCACACTAATCAACATTCAAAATGTAAGTGAGCCAGAGTTAGCCTAAGAGGCTAGTTTTCATCTGTTGTCCCCTGCCAGATATTCAAAAGGCAACCTAAAATTACAGAAATAAAATGCATGTAAACAAAGATTAAAAAACAACATAGTAGTAAGAATGAATTGACAGACAATGGCAAACAAACAATAAAATAAGCAGACAATAAAACACAGTGTACATTAAACATTTTAGGAAAGTGCACAAAACAGTAGATTAGAGCTGGACAAACACACCTACAATAAAAACACATACAGCAGCATAGAACACAAACATGCAGCACAAACATATATAGCAGCATAAAGCACAAACATGCAGCACAGACATACAGCAGCCTAAAGCACAAATATGCAGCACAAACATATACAGCAGCATAAAGCACAAACATGCAGCACAAACATATGCAGCAGCATAAAGCACAAACATGCAGCACAATTAACTTAGACACTAACATGACCAGCACAGGACAGGAGCACACAAGAGACAAGCAAGCAGGACACAGCATTTACTAAGAAGTCGGCAGGAGAAGCAATTGCAGTCCTAGTGTGTACATAATTGATTACCAATAAGCCATATTTTCAGCTGTCCTTAAAAAAGGACGGTAAGAACTAATTTCTCTAATATGAGCTGTTAGTGAGTTCCATTCCTGTGACGCTGTAACTGAGAATGCTGAGTGGCTAAAGGCACTTTTTCTAAAGGGTACTACACAGTCTCCCCGGGACGAGCCTCTGGTTGTCCAGTTTGTATTTGACCTCTGAGTTATACACTGTTGAAGTGGTGTGGGGGCTTTGTTGTGCAAAAATTTAAAAATAAGGCAAAGATTTGCATACTTTATTGGGTTGTCCCAGCTCAGAAAATTATACTTTCTTAAAATTAGACAATGGTGGTAGGTGTTTGACTTCCGGTCCAAGGCTTTCAGGGTTCGTTTATACAGTGTTTCAAGTGGTTTAAGGGCTGTCTTATTGGCTTGTGCGAAGCTGGTCAAACAGTATGTGAAATGTGACATTATCATAGCATGCATATAAATCTTGGCTGCATTAGTTGTCATTGAATTTCTAATAAAGTGAAAATTCGATAAGTTAAACATAACCCTGTGACCAACTTTTTTTACATTAGATTTGAATGACAGTTGAGAGTCGATTAGGAGGCCAAGGTACTTGAACTCAGAGACAACTTGTAATTTTACTCCTGACAGCATTATGGCTAGGTCTGGAGTGCTACATTGCTTTTTGGAAAAAAAACATGCAGACTGTTTTTGATGTATTTAGTTGAAGGCATGATTGAATTAGCCAAGTTGAGATGCGGTTCAATGCATTGGTTAGTGTTGCTGCAGCCTGAAGTTTATTGCTGCCATGTGTAAAAATCACAGCGTCATCAGCATAAAGCTGAATCTCTATATCAGAGCACACAGAGGACAAGTCATTTATATAAAGACTGAAAAGAAGTGGACCTAGTATTGACCCTTGTGGGACACCAGTTATCTAGCTGTCTGAATGTCTGTCTATTTGTCTACTAACCTATCAATCAGTCTGTCTGTCTGTCTGTGTATCTCGCTATTTGTGTATCTGTCTGTTTACTGTATATGGTTGCTCTCTCTCTTTATCTTTCGTCTCATTCAAGATTCACAGAGCTTTATTGACACACACACACACACACACACACACACACACACACACACACACACACACACACACACACACACACACACACACACACACATACACATACAGGTACACACTAATAAACACACACACACAACTCTATATATATTTGTGCAGACACTTTTGAGAGGCGTTATGAAAAAATGGGGCAAGACGTAATTTTAGTCTGCTTTTGTGTCTGCATATAACTATCCATAACTCTCTCCGTCTCTCTCTCTCTCTCTCTCTCTCTCTCTCTCTCTCTCTCTCTCTCTCTCTCTCTCTCTCTCTCTCTCTCTCTGTCTCTCTCTCTCTCTCTCTCCCGGTCTCTCTAGTTTCTCCACGGTCTCAGACTCCCGGTTCTCCATGATCTCGGGCTCCGATGCGGAGAGCATCTTCATGGAGCCCATCCATCTCTCTTCCGCCATCGCTGCCAAACAGATCATCAATGAAGGTGAACCCAACGTGTCCTGAGACAACCACTCCACGTCTCAGCCTCTTGCTGAACCGCAAACTGTCTGTCTGTCTGTCTGTCTGTCTGTCTGTCTGTCTGTCTGTCTGTCTGTCTGTCTGTCTGTCTGTCTGTCTGTCTGTCTGTCTGTCTGTCTGTCTGTCTGTCTGTCTGTCTGTTAACTAACTTTCCAAACTCACTTTCAAAACCGGTTTTCAAAACCAGCTTTCAAACCTAGTTTTCTAAACTAGCTTTCAATAATTGCTTTGAAACCTAGCTTTCAAATCTAGCTTTCAAAACTAGCTTTCAAACGTAACTTTCAAAACTACCTTTCTAAACTAATGGGATGAACGTAATGCACAATTGTGTTGCTAAGTTAACCCATTCCCCGTAAACAACAAAGATAGCTAGGATAAGATGCTACACAATGCCAAGTACTAAGTCCCGGATGGTTAGAGACACACTCGTGAGCTGCGAGGGGCTGAGCGGGAGTTTTTGGAAACTATGCAATATTAAATTAAACAGAACCCCCATTTATATGCCTATATACAACAACCATGGCGACCCGACATTACGTGGTTTTGTGTGATACTGCCCGTAGAGAAAGGCAGGAGCTGTTGACAAAAGTCCACAAAAGATTTAAGACGCCAAGCTGCGAGACTTTGCTGTTTAACGCAAGTAGAGACTCTGATGAGGTGTATCAATCAGCACCCGCCGTGGTGTGTGTGTGTGTGTGTGTGTGTGTGTGTGTGTGTGTGTGTGTGTGTGTGTGTGTGTGTGTGTGTGTATGTGTGTGTGTGTGTGTGTGTGTGTGTGTGTGTGTGTGTGTGTGTGTGTGTGTGTGTGTGTGCAGTCAGTCTTTGTTTAATACGACTGCACCTTCTCTCACATGATCAGGATTTCACTTTCTCTCCAGTGAGAACTGCTCTTGAGGATATATCTGCGTTGTCTCTGAGGAGACAATTCCTTGAACTAGCCTTTGATAATGTTGTGGCCCGCCACCTACTGGCTGGAAAAAAAATTGGTCCGCGGCCAAACTTAGTTGCCGACCCCTGGTCTAGGTGAACTCTGAACAGGTGAGTCTACATCCTTTCATCCATACATCCATGTTCAGACCTGCAGGCTGCTCGTATCTAGTAAAACTCTGAAATCAAAGCAGAAGGAAATGCCAGCCGCTCACCAGGCTGACCTTTAGAAAGTCCTGAACAAGACGCTCCCCCCCCCTTTTCCTCAATGACAGCACATCCCAGGTGAGGTCGCGGCGGATTATGGTGCACGCTAAACGAATAGAAAACAGCTCCATTGATGAGGTGCCTTTTAAATGTCTCCCATCACTCTGTCTGTCTGTCTGTCTGTCTGTCTGTCTGTCTGTCTGTCTGTCTGTCTGTCTGTCTGTCTGTCTGTCTGTCTGTCTGTCTGTCTGTCTGTCTGTCTGCCTGCCTGCCTGCCTGCCTGCCTGCCTGTCTGTCTGTCTGTCTGTCTGTCTGTCTGTCTGTCTGTCTGTCTGTCTGTCTCTCTCTCTCTCCCTCTTGCTTTGCCATTTAATCAGTGGCCATTAAATGACTGAGACATAGAGAGCGAGAGAGACAGAGGTATATAAAAATGGAGAGAGAAAGAGACAGAGAGAGAGAGATATGTCTACAGAGAGAGGGTGTGTCTGTTGCGTGACAGCTTTAACCCCCCCCCCCACAGAGTCTCTCTCTCTCTCTCTCTCTCTCTCTCTCTCTCTCTCTCTCTCACAAATGGGACGGACGAATGGGTTAACCTACTGATAGTTAGTGCTTGGCCCTTGGTTCTATGAACATCCTTACCGTACCAACAGCTATATATTGTTGTTTCTATTTCAAAAGACAAACACTTATTGTACGGGCCCTATCTTGCATCCGGCGCAAGTGACTTAGTCACTGGCGCATGTGTCGTTGCTAGTTTACAACTGGCGCAGAGCGTTCTTTTCCCACCACCGCCACTCGCCGGTAAATGAGGGATTGATCATGCGCCCCAAGGGGCGGTTCGGCGGTGGGAGGAGGCGTGTTCTGGCGCAAACGGTATTTTGCCGTTTCTGAATACCATTGCGCTACTGACCAGGAAATACCTGGTTTAAAGTCAGTGGCGCGTTGTTCAGATGCTATTTTAAGGGCGCATGCATACATGCGCATGCGATGCATACGGATTGCTTGTGCACCTCGCGCATACACTTTGCTTCTCCCATCTACCTAGCCGCACATTCTTGGTAAATTATTTGGGAAAGAACAGCTGATGCAGCGGTAATAAGTTGTACTTTTAAATCAATGCATCTGCAAACACCGTACAGCAAACACATATTTTCTTGACAGACATCGTGTAGGCCTACATGCCCATAACTTTTAGGATTGATGCGTATTTGATCGTGAAAATCATTGTTTTACCTCGAGTGAGTGTTAAAAATAATGAATGAATGCGGGCGCGCGTGTGTGCTCTGTTTAAACACACTCAAACTAAACACGTAACGCATAATACAATCAATGGCAATGTCTATTACCGCGGGGACACATGCATATTAGGATAGCATACAATACTGATAAGAAACAATGTTTATAATGTATTGCGTATATCATTAAATTGAACCACAGTTACCGCATATCATATGTTATATCATATAGGCTACGTTTTCTTTGCCGAAATTTATTTGAGGACTCAGTATTTCTGAAGTTGTGGAAGAAAAACCCTTATACAATGTGTGAATTAGGCCATATTATTTGGCAATAAACTGAGCCATTTGCAGTTTGAAATAAATAGGGCCGTTAAAATAGGGCCTTAGTGCCCTATTTTAACGGTCTGAAACGCAAGTGGGAAGCGCAAAGCGCAAGTGGCTTTGTGGGCGGTTCTACGGCGCTATCGCTATTTTACAGGCGGATAAATGACACTTGCGTCGTGGCGCAAGTGTCAAAAGGGTTGGTCTGAAGCAGCCTAATTACCCGTAGGTGTGGTTTGGGCGTAACGTCCAACAAACCAATGAGAGTGCCAGCTCCCATCCCCTTTAAGAGCCATGAGCGCATTTGAATCGGACAAGTTGATATTTTGACAGCGCGTCTGCAGTCTCCGATGAGACAGATGCACATGAATTTCAAACTGCAAATGGCTCAGTTTATTGCCAAATAATATGGCCTAATTCACACACGGAATAAGGGGTTTTCTTCCACAACTTCAGAAATACTGAGTCTTCAAATAAATTTCGCCAAAGAAAACGTATATGATATAACATATGATATGCGGTAACTGTGGTTCTATTTAATGATATACGCAATACATTATAAACATTGTTTCTTATCAGTATTGTATGCTATCCTAATATGCATGTGTCCCCGCGGTAATAGACATTGCCATTGATTGTATTATGCGTTACGTGTTTAGTTTGCGTGTGTTTAAACAGAGCACACACGCGCGCCCGCATTCATTCATTCTTTTTAACACTCACTCGCGGTAAAACAATGTTTTTCACGATCAAATACTCATCAATCCTAAAAGTTATGGGCATGTAGGCCTACACGATGTCTGTGTCAAGAAAATATGTTTTTGCTGTACGGTGTTTGCAGATGCATTGATTTAAAAGTACAACTTATTACCGCTGCATCAGCTGTTCTTTCCCAAATAATTTACCAAGAATGTGCGGCTAGGTAGATGAGAGAAGCAAAGTGTATGCGCGAGGTGCACAAGCAATCCGTATGCATCGCATGCGCATGTATGCATCCGCCCTTAAAATAGCATCTGAACAACGCGCCACTGACTTTAAACCAGGTATTTCGATGTCAGTAGCGCAATGGTATTCAGCAACGGCAAAATAGTGTTTGCGCCAGAACACGCCTCCTCCTTCCGCCGAACCGCCCCTTGGGGCGCATGATCAATCCCTAATTTACCGGCGAGTGGCGCTGGTGGGAAAAGAACGCTCTGCGCCAGTTGTAAACTAGCAACGACACATGCGCCAGTGACTAAAGGTACGAACACACCAAACGCGTACCCGCGTATAGACGCGTATAAAATCGGCAATTTTTCCATTGGGAACCATTGGTTTACGCGCGTATGAGGCGCGTACATGCGTTACATGCGTAAAAGCAACATTTTACTCGCGTTAGCGGCGTATGAGCTGCGTATATATACGCGCGTACATATACGCGCGTACATATACGCGCGTATGCGAGGAGTTCAAAAAATTGAACTTTCAACGCTCATACGCGTGATGCTTAGCCGCGATAGCCAATCAGCGTGGAGCTTGACCCGACGTCACTGGCAGAGAGTAGTGACGCTTGCACAGAAGCATACGGCCGACATCTTTCGTTATTCTGGGTGGAAATAGTAACATAGTTACGCCATTAAATGCG
>NC_079418.1:8598010-8655510 GCF_026213295.1 Gadus chalcogrammus
ACCCACCCCCCCCCGTTTGCAGGCAAGGTGCTGGTGGTGTCCATGATGGGTGCCAGTCGCTCGGCCGTGCTGGTGGCCTCCTACCTCATGATCTTCCACCACATGAGTATCCTGGAGGCCCTGACCACACTACGCAAGAAGCGAGCCATCAACCCCAACGAGGGGTTCCTCAAACAGCTCCGCGAGCTCAATGAGACCCTGATGGAGGAACGCGACGACGATGACGACACCATGAGCCAATGCTCGGTCATCGACGCTCGGGCCCGTGCTCGCATCTTCGGCGACGCCCTACCGGACGGCGATGAAGGTGAAGACACCGACGAGGAGGAGGAGGGGGGGGAGGAGGAGGGGCGGAGCATGGTTGGCCTGAAGGCGCATTCCATCATGATGGAAGAGGAGGAGGACGGGGCGAGCGTTGTGAGTAGCGCGGCGAGCAGCCTGGCATCGAGCGCGTCGGCCGTGATCCTTCGGAACGGGGTGGTCCGAGCGAGTAACGGAACGGACACCTGGAGCGCCGCCGAGGTTCCGGAAGGGTTCGTACCTCCCGACGGCGGCGGCCGTGGCGTAGAAGACAGCGAAGACGAGGACGGCGTGAGCAGCATGGTGCGCGAGTGGCAGCAGAGGAACGAGAAGTACCAGAGCGACGATTGGTGGGAGGCGGCGTTGAACTGCGACGAGTCCGACCTCGACTCCCTCGCCGGGGGTCCGGCCGCAGACGGGGACCTGGAGAGCGTGGCCCTCAGCGAGGACGTCCGGGCGGTGAAAGCGAGGCTATTACGACGACCCAAGCGGCCACCCTCCGATGCTGCGTCGACCTCCAGCTGCACCTCCTACTCAGACCTGTGGAAGCAGAGGTTGCGGGAGATCGAGGAGCAGGCGGCGGCGCGGTACCGCAAGAGAGACGAGGAAGAGAGCAGTGAGGGCACCGCGACTGACGCTGGCGGGGATGTCACCGCAGGAGGAGGAGGAGGTGGTGGAGGAGGAGGAGGAGGAGGTGGTGGAGGAGGAGGAGGAGGAGGAGGAGGAGGTAGGAAGAAGAAGATTGACGACGACGTCCAGAGCCTGATGTCGGACACCAGCTCCATGTTCAACTTCTGCCAGAGGAACAAGGAGAAACTGACGCCGCTGGAACGATGGCGCGTCAAGAGGATCCAGTTCGGCTGGAACAAGAAGGAAGGGGAGGACGGCGACCGGAGCTCCGTATCGGGGTCGGGGTCCGGGGTGGGGGAGGTGGGGGAGGGGGAGGCGAGGACGCCGGCCCTGGAGGATGTGAATCTGACGGCGTACCAGACGTGGAAGCTGAAACAGCAGCGTCGCCACGGCGAAGAAGACAAGGATGAGATCGTTGAGATGAGCCGCGGCGAGGATTCGGCGGCAGTGAAACGCCGGCAGAGGCGCGAGGAGATACTGGAGCGCTCGAGGAAGAACCTGGAGGAGAGCCAATCCATGTGCGGCTGGGAGGCGGAGTCTAGCATCGGCGGGGGTGCGGTACCGTTGTCAGCCTTCTGGGCGACGGGGCCTCAGAGTGTCGCCAACGACGACGCCATGTCCATGCTCAGCGGGCGGTCCTCTGTGATTTCCTCGGTGTCGCAGTCCCTCGGCGCCCGGGTGGGCCCGCCTTCTTCCCTCCACGGCACGCCGGTAGTCCCGCCCATCCTCCCCGTGCCCACTGTGCCGGGCCCGGGCGGCGAGCCGATGGTCAACCTGGCCAGCATCCAGAACTGGATTGCCAACGTGGTATCGGAGACCATCCTGCAGAGGCAGAGCGAGATGAGCCTGCCGCCGCCGTCGCGTGCGGGGTCGTCCGTTGGCGCCGCCCCCAGTGTGCTCTCCGGGGTCTCCGGCTTCCCCGGGCGCGGCACGGAGGACGATAAGGCCTCCCTGCTGAGTGGGGCCTCCTCCTACACCCCTAAGTATGCTCTGGGCGGAAACTCTGGTCGGGCGGAGTCGATCTTCTCCACTGGCGGCGCTTCAGGAAGACTCGCCGGTTCGGGATCAGTCGCCGGGCTTGGGTCTGCGGCAGGGTCGGGGGCGGGGTCCAGCATGGCCTCGAGGAGGACCAAAATCACCACCACCAGCGTGCCGCTCTACAGCCTCTTCCAGGACCAGGTGGACCTCAAGAAGCTCGACTCCATGGACCAGGAGATGAAGACGGAGATGCGCGGCAGGATGGCAACCTACGAACGCAAGAAGATCCTGGAGGACAATAAGAAGAGCACGCTCTACAAGAAGAAGAAGCCCAAGGAGGAGGACGACGAGGAAGACGAGGACGAGCGGAGGAGGAGGTGCAGGGAGGAGGAGTTCCTGGCCGAGGAGAAGAAGAAGAAGGAGAAGAAGCCGGCGAGGAGCTACGGGCTCAGCGGCTGTCTGAACCTGAACCCGGTGCTGGAGCGCGATAAGAACACGAGTGTGGACGACTGGTTGGAGAGCGTCCGGCCGCCGCAGAAGAAAATCACGGTGGAGGAGGAGGAAGAGGTGGACCCTTACGACGAGTTGGACGCCTCAGCTTCGGAGTTCGGCTTCGCCAGGGCGTCCGACGACGAAGAGGAGGAGGCGGGAGGACGACGGTACCGGTCGAGAGCGGGAACCAGGGGCTCGGAGCTGGGGGGCGGGAGTCCGGAGCGGCTCGGCCTCAGGACGGGACGTGCAGAGTTCCCGGGTTCGAGAGCCGGGCGGTCCGACGACGTGGACTCTGGGTCCACGAGGTACCCACGTTACGAGGGCGGCTGCGGCGTTGCAGGTGAGGGGAGGAGTCGGCGAGAGGCGGCGGCGGCGGGCGAAGGCGATGAAGACGATGATGTCATGGCCTTCCTCGCCCTGACGAGGCAGAGGGCGAAGGCGAGGGCGGCGGCGGAGGTCATAGACGATGAGGTGCTGGAGGCCTGGAGGGCCCAGCAGGGGGCCAGGGCGGGCCAGAGTTAGTCCCGACCAATCACTACGCTGCGGTCTTCCGTGGACAAGGGACTGGATGTGGCTAAGCATTTGTGTTTTCACGGCCGTTTTATGTTTTTATTATATTATTAATCATTTTGTTTGGTAAAGCTTTTATTTTTTATTCATGAGAAACCTACCCTCGGTTTCACTGTCTTGTCACACATTGTGAAAACCTCGATCTTTTCAAAGACACAAAGACAAACACACACTACACGCACAAACACACAGACACAAACAACAACACACACACAGTGACACACACACACACCATTTAATAAATGGCTTCCTTATTTAAATGAGTGTTTAAATAAGGGGACTGTTATAGTATAACAGTCCCATGCTGTGATGAATAACCAACGGTTTTATAATCTTTTTGGATTACATAACAATAAATAATAGAGAGCAAGTGTCCATATATTCACATATGTGCAATAGGTTTTGTTATAATTACCGTTGATTACTGAAATAATATTTATAAATATACATATTTTAAAACATTTCAATGTATTGTTTTGTGATTAACAGCAAAATAAATAAACGGTGGAATTATGCAAAATGGAAAGTGTCTTTTTAGGTTTATTTTTTGTTGATGTGTGTCGATCGATATTGTCAATTGATATTTTGTGTGTGTGCGTGCGTGTGTCTGCGTCATGACGCATGCCCCATATCAATACATTTATATTGGTAGGCTATGTGCGTGCCGGAACGGGGATCTCCGTGTGTCTAAAATTGTAATTAATTATAGTGCCTGTGACACAACTTACAAACGCATGACCCTTTGACCACGAGACCATGACATCAACATCCTTATTAGACTTTAAGAGCCCAATTAGCTTGTCTTTATTTTAGATGGTATAGCTCCCTCTAGAGTAGAATATATGGTAATGACGGAACATTAAATAATGAACCACGGAGTTGGATCCCGGAGTTCATCTTTGTATTTACTTTTCTGGATCAATTTATGGTGGAAACATCTTTATTTAAGTCAGTGACAAAGCACCCATTTTTTTATTAATTAAGAAACAAAAGAACCATTAAAAGAATATTTACATTTTTATTAAAGATAAAGTATTGTATCATGAATTATACATACAATACTACAACACACACAATCCGCCCTCTCCTCCCGGGTCTACAACTCCTACAACCCCTATCAAACCCGTTTTCCACTCCCGAGACTACAACACAGGACTACAACTCCCACAACAACGCCATTGACGTCAGCCTCCCGGAAGTACCTTCGGACTCCGGCTGTCGAGCGGTGTGTGTGTGTTGTGTGTGTGCGCTGCTCTTGGCAACAAAGACTCCCAGTCTCGATTTCGGCGACACTAACCACCGATTCCTCTCCGTAACCAAGGGGCAGAAACACAGGTACACCCGTGTTTCCACCCTCCTACCCCGGCGGTGATAAAACACCCAACAAGCTGCGGAAACGCTCGCTTTATCCCGAGTGTCTAGCATTACGAGCTAACGTAGGCTAGCTAAGATGGCTCCATGTCTTAAGCCACTGCAGACAACAACACTACAACTTTTAACTCTACTTTTTCCCTCTTTTTTTTGAGGTATTGCGTCGAGACACGAGTCGGAGTCTTATGTTTTCTTCCCGTTGCTGAGCATGTTGTCGTCTCCTCCTTTTTAAAGGGACTAGGGATGCCCTCTGCCTGGTGGTGCTGATGCTGCACCTAGGAGGAGGAGGAGGATGATGATGATGGTGGTGACATGCGTCTAGTTCAGCCGTTCATCGATCACAGGACATCTGAGGACTACAGAAAGTGACGCAAAGATGCCGCGGCGAAAGCAATCCAACCCCCAGCCGGTGAAATGTGAGTAAACTGAATTGCAGGTGATTGGATGAAAGTGGACCAGTGCTTCTGATTTGCTCGCTGCCTCATTTGTGTTATCTCCCTACTTAAGTGCATATTTTGGTTCCATGGGTCAATCCTAAACTTTTCAGTTTGCTCTTTCGGTGCTCGCTGACGATCTAAACTTTGGAAAGCACAACTCCCAAAAAAATAGTTGAGTCCAGTGAGACTGAAGATCTACACTGCAGTAATATAGTTGGGGGTCACCAAGACAATTTAAAGTTTTCCATGAAAAACTGGGATTCTAATCATCAATTAGCCTTTATTCACGATTAAACAATGAAGCATTAGACACAGGAGTGATGGTGGCTTGAAATGGGCCTCTGTACTATGTAGATATTCCATTATGAATCAGCCATTTCCAGCTACAATAATCATTTGCCACATTAGAGAGAGAGCGAGAGAGAGAGATTCCTTTCTTCATTGAGGAAAAGAAAACATTGCTTCTCTTTAAAAAACAAGGAATTTTTTTCAGTGAGTAATGGTAGAATTAAATCGTAATAAATTGCTTAATGTCGAAGCTTATTCAACGTGTTTTATGTTTTTCTCTCGGACCTTGAGTATTAACGTGCTTGTCTCTTCTGGAGTGAGACTCTCCACTTCCTGTTGGACTTTCCACTTCCTCTCTCTGCTCACTTCTGCTTCCTGTCATCGCTTCCTCTTTGCTGGACGGGGTTTTTCTGCTCCCTACCCAACCTGGCCCTCCCCTTTGCAGTCTCCTCCTCCTCTCTCATTGTGTCATCATCCCTTCCTTTTTTATATTAATCAATGTAAACAAACATTTACATTGACATTTACATTCAGGCCGTTTAGCAGACGCTTTTATCCAAGGGGGCAAACAACGGTTGACACATGTTGATCCATTCATACACACATTCACCCAATCATACACACATTCACACACACGTTCACCCATTCATACAAAGGTTCAGACATTCACACATTCGTAGACACATTGACGCATGTATGCACATTCACCCTTGCATACACACACACACATTCACCCATTCACACATAGACACATTCACCCATTCATGTACACATCCACACACCGGCGGCGGAGTCGACCATGCAAGGTGACAGCCAGCTCGTCGGGAGCACTCAGGGTGAGGTGCCTTGCTCGGGGACACCTCAACACTCGGCGAGGAGAAGCTGGGGATCGAACTAGCAACCTTCCTGTTACCAGCCAACCTGGTCTACCTCCTGAGCTACCTCTCTCTTTCGTCGTGGCTGTCGGTCTAGCCTCTCTCGCCGTGTTCACCCTCCTCTCTCTTCCCTCTCGTCCGTCAACATATCTCAGCCCTGCCTGCTTCCTCTACTTGTTGGCTCCACTCCTCCTCTTCCTCCTCCCTCTCATCTTGCTACTCCGCCTCCACAATTTCCAAACCTTCTCATCCTACCACTCCTCCTCTGGAACTTCCTCGTACTTGCACTGTGTCAAACCAGTTTACTGTCCACTTTCAAATCACTGCTCAAAACTCACCTATTCGCTCTGGCCTTTTCCTCCTACCCCCCCCCCCCCCCTCCATTTATTTCGTTCCATGTATGTTGTACCACTGTTTTATCTATTTAGTTTTCTTCTGTTTAATGTCTCTAAATAAGTGTTTAGTCTCTGCTTCTAGTGTCCTCTTTGATCTTTAATGTTATTTCCACCTACCATTACTGAAAAGTTTCCTTGGCTGACATGAAATGCGCTTGTGTTATTAAAATGTATTGTTACCATTATTATTAGTGGAGTCGGAGGATGGCGGGGCGGTGGTGTGTGAGCCGGGATGCCTCGTGCTGGAGAGCGACTTCCTGCTGAGCGGCGCCCTGGAGTTTGGAGACGCCGAAATCATGGGCCTGGACCGCGACACCGGTGAGTTTATCGGAAACGCACGCATTAAAGAAGGCCGAAACGATCACTGGACCGCGACACCGATGAATTTATCGGAAACGCACGCCAAAACGCACGCATTAATGAAGGCCGAAATGGTCGCTGTATCACGACACCGATGAGTTGTCAAAGTCAAAGTCAGCTTAGGCCTAAAAAACTATTTTGTTCGGTTCCGGTTTCCGACCGACCCTGTCAATTTATGTGCGACCCAAATTATTTTGGGAATGCGCTCATCTTCATTCTGTACAAGGATGAGCGCATTCTCCCGTTTATTTTTTTTAAAACAACCTACCTATCATTCGGTGCCGCTGGAAACGATATAAGAAAAACAGAGAACGCAACGCCACCTTTGCGTTTTCTGCCCAGATCGTCTCCGTCTAAATTGAGCCTTGGTGTCAATTCCAATATGTGATAAGAAAAAAAGAGGAATCTAAATTGCGTTTGTCTCCGACCCACGGTGCAATAATTAGAAAAGGATAAAGCGGGGTAAAATGAACAATGAATCAATTCTAAGTAGCCATAAGTAGCCATAATTCTGAATAGTGCAAAGGTAGGCAAGACATAAAATAATATATAAAATAAAGTAAAAAAAATGTAAACTATCTGAAGCACCGTTATTCATTTTAAAAACGTTTCGGTTTCGTAATGCAACGTTTGACACGGTGACGTTGTAAAATCGGACGTTTTTGTGTTTCAAAACGCCGTCTTTTACAACTATTTTCCTCGACAAAGTCAAAAACTGTGTTGTTGGATATTTATTGAGCTATTTTACTTGATGCTGTAAAATCAGATATTTTATGGGTTAAAAGCTGTCATTTACAACGTTTCTTCTCAACTCGAAAACAGCCAAGCTTAGCTTGGATTTTAAGTGTTTAAGAAGTCTACACCCTATTTATTTCTAAAAGCTTTTAGACTCTTTCAGTTTGGATTTTAGGAAGCCTGTTGAGACTCAAAGGCTTATTATGGTTCCACGTTGAGTTTATGGACCCATCACGTCCTTGCGGACCCTCCTTGCGTCCACTGCAAGGGCCTGACATGCGCTTGCCAAACAAGTGTAACCTTGCAAGGCGAAGCAGCAGCAAGGGCTGTGTTTGGTCCGCTTACTAAAACCCGCGGCTGGGTGGTTCTTGAGTTGCGTCGACGTGGAACCATAATCAGGCCTTTAGTTATCGCTATCAGAGCTGGACTTTGAGCGAAGAATCGCCTTATCGTTATTGGAGGGTTTATGCAGGTGCTCATTTGAGCAGTGGCGATAGCTTGGTTGTAAAATTGTACATCGTAATATGTAATAAACTCTTTCGGCTCTGAACAGAAAAGGGTTATTGGCTCAAAGGTGCGCTTGTTTTAATTGCAGAAAGAGACATGATAGGGCTGCAGGATATATCGGCTATGTACGATATATCGATATAATTTCCAAGGGGATACAAGATTTGACAATATCGTTGATATCGATATGCGTTAAAATGGTCAGTTTCCCCCTCAAGCGTCTACAGCGCTTGCCTTGGAGACTGAGCGCGACCCCTCCCCCTCCCACTCTGTCTTTCCAAACGTGCCGTGTGCAAAGACGCCTCATTCCCGCCCCCGCCGCCCCCTCACAACACAACAAGCATGGATGATACCCGTAAAGAAAACGAGACGGCGGCGGGAGACGAAATTGTTTCAAAGAGGAGAAACAACGTCTCCATAATGTGGAAATAGTTCGGGTTTAAAAAAAACAGATGAGCAGCAGCTGCAGGTCATCTGTAGAGAGTGTAGCAAAACCGTTGCGACTAAAAGTGGAAGCACGACAAATCTGTTCCACCATTTACAGCAGCGGCACAAAGTGCAGTATGAGGAATGCGTAAAACTCTGTGGCTGTGCTGCTGCATCACCGGCCGCGACAGTATCTTCTGCCCCGAAACCAGGGCCGGCGCTCTGCAAATGTGTTGGGGGCGCCCTCTGGTGACGGTCTTAATTAATCAATTAAAATATACGAAACAAGCAAATTGAAACCAAACATGTTCCCAAATGGAACGGAGGAGGGAGGGGCCGGGGGATTAAAGTTACGGCGGACTGAAACGCTCACCGTAGTACGCAGGACAATGCGACGAAGCCAATGCTGTTAATGGTAGCTAATGTGTGTAACCTACAGCTTTATAATTTTTGGATAGGTGATTATTTTGTGAAGAAGGTGAAAAAAGTCCCTTTTTTTTAATATGTTCATTCAATTCTGTTCAAAATAACGATACAAAATCATATGTTGCAGTCATACTGACCTATGTTTTAATAAAAGTGCTTGCAACATCTCACATGTGGCTTTTGACTTACAAAAAAAACATCTAACCCACTCTATAGAAAATATCGAGATATATATTGTATATCGCCATTCAGCTAAAAAATATCGGGATATCATATTTTGCCCATATCGTGCAGCCCTAAGACATGATACGATGCAAAAAAAATTGTCAGTTTGGGCTGAAATTCTTTTGCCATCCCTGGGCAACTCATTTAAGGTAAAGAGTACAAGTACATGGATATAAGACATATAGCATCTAAAGACGTCCATGGAGACATACATGTCAGTGTTTCCCATACATAGACCAATGTGTGGCGCAGCGCCACAGAATCAACACCGAGCACCACAAATAGATTCCGCTTCTTTTTTCCTTTTTTAGCGATTTTTAAATATAAATGTCATTCCGTTCATTCATCTCCTCATAGCACTCTTTCTCCCTGACATTCTCGTTCACACACGCATACGCAAATGAACACGCACACACAGAGACAAGCGCGCATTCATGCCAGCGGTGCGCGGGTAGGCTACACTTATAAACAGCTGATTCGCCCCCGCTCCTCCTCTCAACGTGCCTATTAAAGGAAAACCCGAAGCAGCGGGATATTTGGCACAGAGAAGACGGTCGGTGACCGTTTTACCAAAGTTTAGTATGATATATTATGCGCAAAAACACCTGCCCAAAATTATTGTTAACTCAGAAAAGTTAATGTTAGCCCTTGTGAACTCAACGTTATGATATTGAACATCCTGTGCCCGAAGTCAGAATAGATAACGTTGGTAACGCAAGAAACAATGGGATTAATATGAAATGCGGTTATAGTTGAGATAGGCTACAGTATTAGCCGTTCTGTCGGCGATTTTAATTCACCCTGCAGCAGTGGCTGGAGAGGAGCAATACATTTCTTTCTGTTTCCGATCCGCTTTTACTGGAGCCAATCATCAAGCTGGCTTATCCCCCTGGCGTGCTATTGGCTGGTTTAACACAATGACGACAGGGAAGGGATTGTTGCGATCGTTGGTCTGATTGGTTTAAAGGGGTAGTCCGGGATTTTGGACATGAGGCCTGATTCCCAAGTTAGCCTTGGTGTTCTTTAACATTTCATTCATCCTTCTATTTACAGAGTTCGCTCGTGCTAAGCTAGCGGTCGGCAACGGGCAATACTAGCCTGCTAATAAAACAGTCTTACCCACTCCACAGTACACCCGAGGTAAATCTATTATAACACCAGACTAGGGCTGTGCGTTATATCGCATATACTCGATATATCTCTGAAATAGCTGTGAGATTAATACAATTATTATTTCGTAAGTATCAAGTATTTTACGGTCATCTGGGTTTTATCAAGCAGCTGCCGAGACTTTGAGTTAGGGGTAAAAAAAACACTTGCGTCACACACTCACCAACCAATCCCACGCGACATCTAGGTGCGGAAGGGAGGGAACTAATTTGCCAGTTTCTTACGGTTTGCAGCGCCGGCTTTCTCAGTGTAGCAAACCGTGAATCCTAAGCCAATTCAATCGTCAGATGAAACATGGAAGCGGACAAACTGCTGGTTCCTAAAATAACTAATAAGGGATCAGTGATCTGGCAGTTTTTTGGATATCGAGAGGAGGACGTGGAGCAAAGCACGCCAATGCTTGTAACGTCTTGTCTGATCTGATGTCGTCATGGTTACCAGCCGCACGCTCCGTAACAGTTACACACACAATCGGAATACAAGGGGCTCCCTCGTCTTATGCTACTTCTCTAGCTATAAGTGAGCCTTAGAAAACATAGTTGTTTTACCCTACTTCAAGGAACCATAAAGAGTTAACTGGGACGTGTCTGCGTGGTTTGTTGGGGAGAGGAGTTATCTATCTGTCGACCCTGGCAAGGCGCTGGAGGTAGAGGGCAGCACACACCTACAATTCCTAAATAAATGAATCTCAAAAATATCGAACACATTGTATCAAAACGAGTTTATAATATTTTGGTTTAATTCATTGCAATGGCCTACATAAGAAAATGCTGCCTAAATTAGTTATTTGTGTAAAATATTTTTTGATGATTCAGCCTTAATGCTTATAAGCCTATCAATGTCTCTCTCTCTCTCTCTCTCTCTCTCTCTCTCTCTCTCTCTCTCTCTCTCTCTCTCTCTCTCTCTCTCTCTCTCTCTCTCTCTCTCTCTCTCTCTCTCTCTCTCTCTCTCTCTCTCTCTCTCTCTCTCTCTCTCTCTCTCTCTCTCTCTCTCTCTCTCTCTCTCTCTCTCTCTCTCTCTCTCTCTCTCTCTCTCTCTCTCTCTCTCTCTCTTCTCCTTTTTTGCAGTGCTTTGTTTGAATAAAATAATTGTCTTATTTCTACTCAATTGTGATTAATCACTAACATGAAAATATAAAATGTTTTGATGAAAACCACCTGGGAAGTTAACCAAGAATGGTATATAGTCTGCAGAGATTGTAGTGAAAACAGTAAAGGGTAAAAGTGTGATTTTAAAGGAGATTTCAAAATATCGAGATGTGTATCGTGAAATGGAGAAAATGTATCGCGATATTTATTTTTTTCCCATATCAAACAGCCCTACGCCAGACTATAGATGTAAATGTCTGTGTTGATAGAATAATGTTGGAAATAAAATAACCTTGCATCGCATGAATCAATCGCATTTTGAGGGACTACTACCAGGAATATAACGCTGCTGCTGCGACACAGGCAAGTCCCTCAAAATGCAATGCAATGCAAGGTTGCTTTTATTTCTAACATTATTCTATCAACACAGACATTTACATCGACCGTCTGTCGTTATAGTTGATTTGCCTCGGGTGTACTGCAGAGTGGGTAAGAGTTTTATTAGCAGGCTAGTATTGCCCGTTGCCTTGCGCTAGCCTAGCACGAGCAAACTGCAACTAGAAGGACTGAATGAAATGTGTTAAACTGTCTCCAATGATATAGAACACCAAGGCTAAGTTGGGAATCAGGCCCTGTGTCCAAAATTACGAACTACCCCTTTAAGGACTATTATTATTTTTATTGTTATATTTATATTGTTACATTATTCTATTGCTTTTGTTTTACCAAAAAAGTTAAATACAAGAAGCCCCCCCCCCCCCCACTATGCCTCGTGTATGAATAGTGGTGCATAAATGAAGTTGCCTTGCCTTGTTTAAATTGAGCGAAAGAGAAGCAATGTTTTATTGTTTTTTTCGAGTTATGTTTCAGTACTCTGCAGACCTGTTAGCAATATGCCACTCCCCATTTCTCTCTTTGAGAATAAGGACTTTGAAGTTGGGTGTGTGTGTTCATCGTCCTCAAAGCCTGTCACAGTGAACAATTACAATGAAAGATGGACCAATAGCATCGTCACCCGGAAAAAAAAATTGCTTCTTATTGACCGTAACCATGACTAATTTTGACCCTTTTCTTGGGCTGTATGTTTTGAATCTTAATTTGTTCGTCCTGTTTACTCTTAACTCCTACCTGACTCATCTCGCCATTACTAATCGTGTGTGTGTGTGTGTGTGTGCGCTCAGGACTGAGTGTGTTCTCTCTCAGCGTGGAGGAGGACCCTTCAGGGACCACAGACTCCGCCTTCCCCTCCTTCCTCTACTGCAAGGGGTGTGGCCAACTGCTGGGCGACTCCCCCTTGGGGGCGGGGCTTGACTTGGGTACGATTTAACTGTCTGTTATTCAAATTGAAATTGTGCTATACTGCTAGTATTTCATAATACAAATTTGTTAGATTAAAAGAAAAAGAGTTCCTTATCTTCTTACTTATTGACATTGCAATTGACCAAAGGATAAATACAAACCATAAAACTGCTAATGTCTGTTCATGCTAACATACTGCTAACGGCCGTCCTCTCCTTTTTGTTTCGACCTATTACAGGGCAGGGGCTTGACCTGGGGGCGGGGCTATACTGCCTCACCTGCGAGGAGGGGCTGACGTCGGACCCGCGGCAGGACGTCTTTGGCGGCGGTGGGGGCGGAGCCAGCCACCTAGGAGCCATCGCCGTCACCGTTGACCACGGCAACGGCGACCACGGCTTCCGCAAGAGGCGGCGGAACAGCGGCAAAACGGCGGCCCCCGACTCCGCCTCGGACTCCTCGCCGAAGGCCTACGCGTGCACCCTGTGCGCCTTCGTCTCGCGTTACTCCAACCACCTCAAGCGGCACATGCGCACGCACGACGGCCAGAAGCCGTACCGCTGCGGCGTGTGTCCGTACGCGTCGGCGCAGCGCGTCAACCTCGAGCGCCACGCGCGCACGCACACCGGCGAGAAGCCGTACCGCTGCCCGCAGTGCAGCTACGCCTGCAGCTCCCTGGGCAACCTGCGGAGGCACCAGCGCATGCACGCGGCGCAGGAGCGGCCGCAGCGCCGGGAGAAGGAGAAGAAGAAGGCGCGCCGGAAAAAGGGCGGAGTCGGCGAGGATGAAGGTAACGGGAGAGGCGGTGGGTTGAGAGGGTGTTGATTCACCTCGAACTCTAATTAGACTATTTATGCAAATGTGAAGTTAAATGCAAATTTAACTTCAATGCTGATGTAACACACCATGTTGATTTAACGTTAAAGACTTTAATTTAATTTAAAGTAAAATGCTAATTTAAAGTTGTATGCCAACATGCTAATGAACGGTTAAACGCTTATTCAACGTTATACATTAGGGATGTCCCGAACCGATCCATGGCATCGGTATCGGTCTGAGAATGGCCCAGTACGCTGGATCGGATATCGGAGGGGAGAAAGAAATATGATCGATACATGCAGCGTGTCACGTGATAACAACAGTAGTCGTCAATTAGGCGCATGCGCATGAGAGCTACCTGTTTGTGGCTGTATTTTAACCTTAAATACTCCCTAAACCTCTCCTCGGCTGTTCACGCGTTGTCACTTCACACGCTCCAGCTTGATCTAGAGCGGATCACAGCTGTTGTGTTAGCCCTGCTTGTGGCGATCATAGAAGCTAACTATTTCGGACGTCCAACCAATCAGTGTTGTACACTCCAAATGACGTGTTATACGTCCCTTCCACCCTATTTCATATTTTGGGTGATCGGCCCCAAAGCAGAAAGGGGAAGTGACAGGGCCGTCCCATAACTGAACAAACCTCCCCTATGGGGAAGTGATACTCTGGTGTTGTAGATTCCCACCAGCCTCAACGGTTCGCCCAGGTCACCCAGTGTGTGTGTGCCTTAGGTGTCAGACAAAATATCGTCGCCCTTTCTTTGTGCGATTCGAGAATCGATACACCAAAATGCCAAATATCCCAAAAAAAAAAATCAGGTTTTGGGCTTTATAGCCACGAAAGTATTTTTTGGGCTCTATGCCTGAAGAGTTAGACAAGAATTATCGCCCCAAATTTTAACGAATAAAGTGAATGAGGGAGACTTGAAATTAAATCTCACTCACTCACTCACTCACTCACTCACTCACTCACTCACTCACTCACTCACTCACTCACTCACTCACTCACTCACTCACTCACTCACTCTCTTTTTTCAGACGCTGTGGTGTCTGACCTCACCCTGCGGGTGACCCAGGCCTCGTCGGGGTACCTCCAGAGCCTGGGGGTGCTTGGCTCCCCGTCGGCCCCGCTCCCGGAGCTCCTGTTCCCCCTGTGCTGCCGCGTGTGCGGCCTGTCCCTGGACGAGGCCCACCCGCTGGAGGGGGGCAAGGGGGAGGCTGAGGGCGAGGGCGACGGCGGACAGGTGACGAACGCCTCTACTGTCTAGGGCTACATCTATTGTTATCTGTGCTAGTGCTATATATAGTGCTATTGGTAGAGCTACTGTCTGTAGTGCTAAGGCTAGAGCTACTGTCTGTAGTGCTAAGGCTAGAGCTACTGTCTGTAGTGCTAATGCTAGAGCTACTGTCTGTAGTGATAATGCTAGAGCTACGGTCTGTAGTGCTAATGGTGGAGCTACTGTCTGTAGTGCTAATGCTAGAGCTACTGTCTGTAGTGATAATGCTAGAGCTACTGTCTGTAGTGCTAATGGTGGAGCTACTGTCTGCAGTGCTAATGCTAGAGCTACTGTCTGTAGTGATAATGCTAGAGCTACTGTCTGTAGTGCTAATGGTGGAGCTACTGTCTGTAGTGCTAATGGTAGAGCTACTGTCTGAAGGGCTAATGGTAGAACTGCTGTCTGTAGTGCTAATGGTAGAGCTACTGTCTGTAGTGCTAATGGTGGAGCTACTGTCTGTAGTGCTAATGGTAGAGCTACTGTCTGAAGGGCTAATGATAGAGCTAATGTCTAGTGCTAATGTTAGAGCTACTGTTTGTAGTGCTAATGGTAGCGCTACTCTGTGTTTTGCTATTGTTAGATATAGTGCTAGATCTAGTGCTATTGATAATGCTAGATCTATTGCTAGTGTTAGATCTAGTGCTAGAACCAAGTGCTAGTGCTAGCGCTAGTGTCAGATCTAGTGCTGATGCTAGTGCTATTTGTGCTGCTGCTACTATTGCTCCTAATGCTACTGCTACTTACTACTGCTAATGATGCTACTATGGCTACTGCTACAGCTACTAGCTAACTTTAATCTCAGTATTCTGACTAAACTCAGAACTAAAGCCCCTCTCTCCCCCCCTCCCCCCCCCCCCTCTAGGTGTGCCGCAGCTGTGCCCTGGAGCTCCTCGGCGGTGACTCCCCCGGGGGCCCCCCACCCTGTAGCCCCCAGCGGCCCCCATCCCCCGGCGGCGGCGCCCTTAGCTCCAACATTAGCTCCGGCGCCAGCTCACGCCGCGGCAGTGGCCGCCGCCCTTCCGGCAAGCTCCACCGCTGCCCGCACTGCCCCTTCCTGTCGCGCTACCCCAACCACCTGGCGCGCCACGCCCACACGCACTCGGGCGCCAAGCCCCACGCCTGCGCCCACTGCGCCTACAGCTCTGCCCACCTGGACAACCTCAAGCGCCACGCCCGCGTCCACTCCGGCGAGAAGCCGTACCGCTGCCCCGCCTGCAGCTACGCGTGCGGCAACCTCGCCAACCTCCGCCGCCACGAGCGCATCCACTCGGGCGCCAAGCCGTTCGGCTGCGGCGTCTGCGGCTACGCCTGCAACCAGAGCATGAACCTGAAGCGCCACATGCTGCGGCACTCGGGGGAGAAGCCGTACGCATGCGCACAGTGCGGCTACACCACGGGCCACTGGGACAACTACAAGAGGCACCAGCGCAAGCACGGCGTCGACACAGAGAGCTGGGATAAGAGGGCGGTGGCCTTGGGGGCGGGGCTAGTGGGGGAGGGGGCGGGGCTAGAGGGGGAGGGCCCCGGTGAGGTGCATGGGGAGGTGTAGAGCGGTTTGATGTGAGGCAGTTTTTGGGGTTGTTGTGGTGTGCGTTTTTTCGGGAGGGGGGGCTTGGTTCAAACGTTTTTTTTTGGGGCAGGGGCTTTGTGGAAATCGCAAAAAAAAATAGTTTTTTTGTTGTCTGCGGCTGTGTTGATGCCTTGTTTCCTAGGTTACCTTGTTCTCCTCAACTGAATCACTGAATGGGGTGTTGGCCGTTACGCTTTCCCGCTGCTACCAGCCCCTCCGAACAATCGATTTATTCCCCCGCCAGTCAGGATTCACGACAACCTAATGTAGCATGTGTGTGGGCTATACACTGGTCACGTCCTAGCCCATGGGCAAGGGGGTTAAACTCAGGTGCCTTTGACGGCCATATACTAAGCGTGTGTGTGCTTATGTGTGTGTTTCAAGAAACAAAATGTTCATATTTTATTTCGATTATTATTTTTTGGTCATGGTGGCTTAACCATCGTGTGTGTGTGTGTGTGTGTGTGTGTGTGTGTGTGTGTGTGTGTGTGTGTGTGTGTGTGTGTGTGTGTGTGGTGTGTGTGTGTGTGTGTGTGTGTGTGTGTGTGTGTGTGTGTGTGTGTGTGTGTGTGTGTGTGGCACCACTCCGCTGTTTTTACAGACTGCTGTTTTTTAGTTTCATTTCGGTTTTAAGCTAAACGTCCGAATGAAGTTACTCTGAATCGATGCCGTGTCTATTTTTTCAACAGATGATCTATATTTTGTAAGTTGTGTTTTATAAATAGATGGGGGGGGGGGGGGGGGAATGATTTCGAGAGACTGTGGTATAATTATTCGCTTTAATTATTTGGGTGTTATGATTTAACTTTTTGTTTTTTGTTTCCTTTGAATTGCAATGGACTGGTAGATGCACTTGGTTGACCATTTGACCTGCAGTCTTTATGAAGTGTCGGAAATTCAGTCAAATATGTCGGGGGGGGGGGGGGGGGGGGGGGGGTAATGTGGTGAATGTGTTTAGACGAATTGCACAGTTATTTTTATTACTATTTACGTAGTCGACCATATTCTTCTGCTGTATCGTCTTCGGAGGGTAAAGTTTGTTTGACTTTTAGGAGAATGGTAGTCAATCGATGTAGATGGCAAGGGTGAAAGAAATTCCCAACTTGAAATCTCTGAATTCTGAAATCTCAAAACCCAGCCGAATCGGAAAGACTCTGTGCCTTATGTACCATACGATGGAAAACTGGCGTCTTCACGCAGGAATCCTAAAGAGACGGGTTTGATTTTAAAACACGTTTTGGGATCTTTGTCCACGTTTTCTATGAATTCGGCTTGAAGTCTCTCCCTCTCTTACTCGGGACTCTGTCAGTTCTGCTACCCCCTTCCCAGACCCCCTAACTGACGGGATGTGTTCTTAAGACATACGAATCGAAGCTAACTCGCATTATAAAACACTGCCTTTTTAAAGTAAGGTCTTCAAAAAGCCTAAAGGTGACAATACTACACCATCAGGTGTGAGTGTTACAAGCCTCTTCTTACATCAAAAGTGGGCGTGTCCACCTAGATGTACGACAGATAGATCAGCAACGTTTGCTTCGTTACACCAGCCTACCCTCTGGGTAGGCTGGTGGACTGATATATCCAGTACACATCTAGGTGGACATGCCCACTTGTGATGTCAGAAGAGATTTTCAAGACGGCTTGTAACGGCTAATCACACACACACACCTGGTAGTATAACATGTCATCTTTAAGGTAAGGTCTTTATGAAGCCTAAAATTGCTCAAAACAACTTCAACTGATGTCCGAAATGAGGTAGGTTTTGGTTTTGGTCGTAGGAAGGCTAGTTTCCGCCAACGTACGTCCAGACCGTTCTGGATTAATGTTGGCCTGGTGATTGGGATTCGAACCGGTGCCTGCCCAGAATTTTCACCAAGGCGAAAAATACGGTTGATCTCCCTTAATTTTTTGTTTTAATTTAATTCTGTTTATGAGCAAGCTGGAGTGCTGGGGTCTTCGTCATTCTAAGGATTCTGGTAAAATGTGACTCATATTTTGTGACCTCTCAGTGCCTTTGTAGTTTTAAATAAACATTTGATTGAATTTACTTTGCGTGTGTGTGTTTCTGCCAGCCAGTGTGTGTGTGTGTGTGTGTGTGTTTTCCTGTGTGAGTGTATGTGTACCTGCCTGCCTGTGTGTGTGTTTGCCTGCATCGGTGGGTGTGTCTGCCTGTAAGTGTGTGTGTGTGCATGTGTGTGTGGTAACATTGTGTGTGTGCCCTCTGATTAGTTCCTCTTTTGGAAACACCTGCAGCTGAGATAAACCACAGAAAACTGTTATTGTGCCTTACCACAGACATACAAACTAGGGTTTACCCCCCATGTCTTCACACAGTCGCACACAGTTGTGTTAGCTGGTGTGTGTTTACGCAGACGCACACAATTGTGTTAGCTCGCATGTGTACACACACACACACTAGGGTTAGGAGTCAGCGTGCGAGTTTGACGGACAGGCCTTTTGAATCCTAGCGCTTGATGCTAGACTTTTCACAGATAAAATTGTGTTTGTTTCTTTGTGCGTCTGCATAGGTGTTTGTGTGTGTCTGCATGTGTGTTTGTGTGTGTGTCTGCATGTGTGGTTGTCTGCACGTGTTTGTGTATGTTCCTGCAAAGGTTTGTGTGTGTGTGTGTCTGCATATGTGATTTCTTTCTGCATATGTGTGTGTGTCCATATATTTGTTTGTTTCTGCATATGTGTATTTGTGTCTGCATATGTGTGTGTGTATGTGCGTGTGTCTGCATGTGTATGTGTGAGAACTTAAACAGATGAAGTCAGCCACTGGAACAATGAAATCCCTCAACCCTAACCCCCTAATATGTAAATTAGAGCGTGTAGAAGAGGGAGATCTGGCTTTCTCTGGGTCGTGTTTGAACTATCGATTCACCAAAACAGGATTTAAGACGGTTTTACCCATGGGTCAGGTGAGTCCAAAAACACTTAAAACGTGTTGAACCCATAATTCAGTTAATCAACTAATGATGATTAACTGATAAAGATGATCATGATGATTAAATGATAATTTATTGATTATTAAACTGTATGATGAGGATCAACCAATAATTATCAGTTAATCATGATGATCGTCATGATGAAATTATAATTGATGAATGGATGAATAATGAATGTATCGATAGTTAAAGCGGATAATGATCATCAACCAATCAATATCATTTAATCATCAGGATAATCTTGTTGATTAAATGATAATTTATCGATAATTAAAGTGGATGCTGATGATCCACCAATAATTATAATTGAATCATGATGACATTAATCGATAATTGAAGTGGATAATGATCTTCAACCAATTATGAGTTAATCAGGATGATTATATATCGATGATAAAAGTGGATAATGATGATCAACCAATAATGATCTATTAATCATTATGATCGTCATGATTCGAATTTGCGATGGGTCTTCAGATGATCTCGGTTAACATGTTATAGCTTAAATATTCCCATTGCTTGCTTCAGCATGATGTTATCTTAAGAGAGCTAATGACGAAATAACATAAAAGCACCCGCTAACAGCAAATTCGAAAAAATTAACGTATCCATATGAATCAGGGACGGTTCAGGCGGTAAAGGAGGGATGACTGATAACTGGAAGGTTGCTAGTTGGATCCCCGGCTCCTCCTAGCCAAGTGTTGAGGTGTCCATGAGCAAGGCACCCTCACCCCGACTGCTCCCTGACGAGCTGGCTGTCGTCCTGCGTGGTCGACTCGGCCGTCGGTGTGTCAATGTGTGTCGCTTTGGATAAAAGCAAAATCCCCTGAATGTATGATAAGTAATCATCACTTTGTGGCATTGCAGAAAGGCTCGAGAGAGCAACTCTTCCCCGGGGACATTGTGGAGTTCCCCAGGAACAAATATTTCTCCCATTTTGCCGTGTTCTACGGCGAGAGGGATGGGATCCCCTACGTGGCCCACCTGACCTGCCGAGGTGGGTACCCTGAGTTTACCGCCCGGAGGGGGTCGACTACACCCTCATGAATCCTTTACATCTGTTTATATACAGTGGTTTATAGTGTGTGTCTCTATATGTGTTGTATAAGTGCATGTGTGTGTGTGTTGTTGCATCTGTGCGTGTGTCTCTTCGTGTGTGTGTGTGTGTGTCAGACTCAGACTCCAAACACGTCCTGTACGGGAGGGCGATGCGGTCGGCAGTGAGGCTGGACCCCCTGGAGTTGATGGGGAAACGATACAAGGTACATACACACCAAGCTAGCTTAACATAGCTTAGCATTCAGTCCACAAGGTACTCACAGTGGAGCCTCCAAATACACACTAAGCTAGCCTAAAATAGCTTAGCATTCAGTCCACAAGCTACTGGCTAAAACTTTAAGGCTAAGAGGTCAGGTCATCAACAACCTCTGTCTCTTTGTGTGGTCAAAGGTCAACAACATGTTGGATGGCGCCTTCCCGGCAAGAGACTTCCACACGGTGGTGAAGGAGCTAATCGACGACGCACTCGGTAAGGATGTGACCTTCGACATCCTCTTCAACAACAGCGAGCACCAGGCCACCCAGCTACGCTACGGGGTCAAAAGGTCACAGCAGGTAACGCCCTTTGACCCTTTTCCTTGTCTATTTTTTGTATTTTTAGATAGGCCTACAACTTTATTAATCACCCATAGTATTTAAAAGTTTTAATCGCTTTAATCGCATGATTTCCTATTAATGAATTAATCGCATTGTTACACGCAAAATCCAATAATAAATTCAAAACGATCAAAGTGATCGCCGCAGCAGTAAGCCACGTACTAGGCTCACTCACGATGGACTTTTACAAAAAAAAAGCCAGTGTGCATCAGACTTTCACATTGAAAAAATAAATAATAAAAACTGCGTTAATGCGAGATAGATAATTGTCTGTGGTCACTAATTAATTAGTTATTATAACGTGATAATAACGCGTTAACTTGCCCAGCCCTAATTTTAAGATACAACTTTATTAATCCCCCATATTCTTAGACACAACTTTATTTATCCCCCATAGTATTTTTAGATACAACTTTATAAATCCCCCATAGTATTTAAATACAACTTTATTAATCCCACATATAATTTTTAGATAGGCTACCACTTTATTAATCTCCCTTGAGAGAAATTAGTTTCTTGCAACAGCCCAGCAGTAGTGGAAAAACACAATAAAAATACGAAGTACAAATGCCAACAAATATAAATGCTAAGGTAAATGGTAAGGTAAGGACAAGACAAGACAAACAGAACAAACAACAACAAACAGGCCAAACAAACATTATAAATTATAAAAGTCTAAAGTATAAAGTGCTAAGTTCCAGAAATGCAATTTGTGTTTGTGTTTTGATCCAGTTTTGGGGAGCAGTGTGTATGAGGCCTCTGTAATATATCGGAAGAGGAAGATAGACCTAGGCTTCCACTTATGAAGAGTTGGGAATATATTGGCCTTTATCACACAGCTCTTTTTAATGCTGTAGAATGCTCCAGTCACCTGAATGGGCCTTTCCGACTTCCGGCGGTCAATTATTATTATTATTAATTACTGACCGTTGCTAAGGATATATTGACCGCTGTCATGGAAAGTGAATTTTTTCCTCTGATTCCGGTTTTTCGTATCCCTCCGCAAATAGTCACTACTTATCAACCCCAGCGTATTCGGTTGCTAAGCGGCCCTCTGCTGATCAACACTACGAATGGTAACAGATTAAGTGTAAAAAGACACACCATGTGAAATTATTTTTTTGTTTTGGCAGGTAGCCGTGTAATAAGCGGGATAATGTATGGGACATTATCGAAAATAAGCCCCTTCAGTCTGGCCTCATTTTCCCAATAATGACCGGTGTTCTATACATTATCCCTTACTTAATTTACGCACTTATTGTGTGTTTGTTGGTCCTTGCACTTAATTTACGCATTTAATGTACTCACTATTTGTATGTTTGCACGTCCTGGCACTTAATGTACACACATATTGTGTGTTTGTACGTCCTGGCACTTAATTTACGCACTTATTGTCTGGTTGTATTTCCTGGCACTTAATGTACGCACTTATTGTGTGTTTGTACGTCCTGGTACTTAATGTACCCACTAATTGTGTGTTTGTACGTCCTGCGGCTTACTGATTGTATGTTTGTAAACACCCTAAATTTGAAAAATAAATGTAAATGCTTATCGACTCAAAATGCTGTCTTGTGCTCTTGTTGACAGATAGAGACGATCTACGAACACATCATGCCCGCTTGGAAGAAGCTCTTCAAGCACAACAGCCTTTGAAGACACCCCACAGCAGGGGGCGACTTGGCAACATGGATTTACCCTCTTTCACCGTTCTTAAAGAAATCCCAGACTCGGCCACTAGGGGGGATCAAAGTTCAACTGGTTTGTGTGTGTCAAGTGTGACAAATGTTAACAGGTATTGTCGAAAAAAGCAATTTAGCTATTTTAAGAATTCAATCTTTCCCTTGAAAATATATTTTAAAGCAAACATAAATGAATACAATTATAATGTATATAATAATTAGCAAATATAAAATAATATACCAAATTTCATTTTTGATAACATTTTAGATTTTGATAAAAATATAATTTTAACAAAATCATAATCTGATGCGCCGTTTCAAAACATACTACATGAACAGCTAAACTGGCTAAGTTGCCATTGCCTATGGGTCATTTTAAGCTATTGCAACCCTGAGAAGTAAAACATTTGATCTGTACGGACAAGAGATGTGTTTGGATGTTACCGGTGTAATATTGTCCCTGCAATTAAATGGCCCCTATCACACCACCTGCTGTGAGTATCATAAGCTGTTACAAGCCGTGGGAAAATCTGCCTTTTCCTGTGTTTTAGTGACGTCACAGTTGGGCCTGTCCACCTAGATGTATGCTGGATAGATGAGCAACGTTTGCTACGGTCCACTGGGAAGGCTGGTGGACCGATTTATTCAGCATATCTCAAGGTGGACTTGTGATGTCACTAAAACAGAGGAAGAGGTAGAGTTTCAAAACGGCTTGTAACGGCTAATCACACTCACACCTGGTGGCATAATATCACCCTTTTAAACACATTATATAGGCCAGGGCATCAAGTCCGCGGAACGGAAATCAATTCTAAAAAATCAATAAAGAACTTTCTCATTTTCTGGCTTGAGTAAGTAAGTAAGTTACAAATACAAAAATCAAGAAAGAATATATAATACACTGTAGTGTCATGGCTAACTTATCATTCTATCTGTGTCTCAGCGTCTCATTCCTGCTTATGTTTTGTTTCCATTGAACCGTAATAAAAGTTATAAACGTGATGATATCATGTCTATAGAGCGCAACAGTGTGGTTCCCGAAGTAAATATTCCATACATTTTCTCCATAGTGGTTTCTTCCACAGAGGTTTGTGGGACATCGGACGTTCACACAAACCTCCCTGGAAGAAATAGGACACATCTCCCCAGAACAGATAAGAAACAGCTCACCGACCAAGGCACCTTAAGGGTCAAAGGTCAAGGGTCAAAGGTCTTTGAAAGAAAACATGTATTAACCACCCCTTCCCAGGAGAGTATTGTTGGCAGGACTTTTTTATCAGTCGTCATGTAGAAAATCATAAGGGGTTCAACCCTTATGAGTTTCTACATGACTGATAAAAAACGACAGTGTTTCCCCCAATGTTTTTTTCATAACGACCGTAAAAAAACGACAGTGTTACCCCTTATGTTTTATTTGACGACAACCGATAAAAAAAAACTGTTAACCATTGCTTTTTATCTGTCGTGTGGAGGGTTAGGGATAGGGTTAGGAAAGACGACAGTTTTACCCCTTATAGTTTTTTTCATGACGAAAAAACGACAGTGTAACCCCTTATGGTTTATTTGATAAAAACGACAGATAAAAAAACTGTGTTACCCCTTACGTTTTTTTTCACGAACGATAAAAAGCAACAGTTGTCGTGTTTTTCTTCATGAAGACCGATAAAAAACAACAGTGTTACCCCTTTTGTTTTATTTGATAAAAAACAACAGTGCTATCCTTTATGTTTTATTTGATGACGACTGATAAAAAAAGACAGTGTTACCCCTTAAGTTTTATTTCATAACGGCATAATAAACAACAGTCCTTGATAAAAAATCGTCATGGAACAAACATAAGGGCAGTGATAAAAAATAAAACTACATCGTTACCGCTTATGCTTTATTTGATAAAAAAAACGAGTTATATATCGGTCGTTTTTTTCAAGATGACCGATAAAAATAACGGTGTTACCCTAAATTTATTTTCATGATGACCGATTAAAAATGACACTTTTACGCCATATGTTTTATTTAATAAAAAAAAAACAATAAAGACTGTGGAAAAAGACAGTGTTCCCCTTGCGTTTAATTTGATGACGGCTGATAGAAAAAATACAGCCCTTGTTTTTTATCAGTCGTGTTTAGGGTTAGGGATAGGGTTACGAAAGACAACAGTGTAACCCCTTATATTTTTTCATGACAACCGATAAAAAAGAACAGTGTTACCCTTCATTTTCATGAAACACACTGAAAACGTTAGTTCACAATAAATGTTGAAGATATTATTTGGATATAGCATTAAACAATAAACACTAACTAAGTTGTTTAATCATGAACGGGACAAAAAAAGAATTTGAATATCTTAGTCAAGCCCCTTCAGGTAGAGCACCTGGGACCGATGAGATCGAAAAATATTAATGGGTGTCAATGGAGGGAAAGTAATTATTTTCTGGTCCCAGTCTTTATATGCCCCGGACTAAACATATGTTGTTTGTGGATTTAACTGATAATTTTTCATGCAAAGAAAACAAAACATTCTCTTGAAGAAGTTTGATAATGTTAGGTTTTTTCCAAAGTGAGGAAAAAAGCATCAAGAGTGGTGAAAACCATTATAAGTTGGGGCATGTGGAGAGTTTTAGTTATGCCGATGGGGAGATTGTCGGTCTTGTCCACGCCAGTCGCAGGGAGCGTGACGGCACATACGAGACATGGAGTTTTTCTCATTGTGTTTTCTCTACAGCCTTTAACTGATCAACATATGTGTAATCAACATATGTAATCAACATATGTGTAATCCGGGGCATATAAAGACTGGGACCAGAAGATAATTACTTTCTCTCCATTGAAACCCATACATATTTTTCGATCTCAAAGCCCCATGGAAGGGGCGTGACTTCGCCACTCTAATACCCGTGCTTTATTACCAGTTAAAAACACATATTTATCACACCCAAAATTAAAGCTATACAGACGACTACTTTTTAATATCCAAAGCAGCTTCTAGTCTGCCATTTTGTGTTTATTTTCCTTAACAAGCAGACATAAATGTCGTAACTAATGCAGAATGGTGGTTATGAAAATGTTGGTTAATATTTGGCTGAAATAATCGACATAATCACACATTATTATTAAGGAGAAAGCTGAAGTCAGGGTTTTGTCGCCAGGAGTACGAGGGCCCTCGTCACAGTTTGGGCGCCATGGTAACGGGGAGTTTCCTGTGGGTCTCCTGGAGCCAGGTGATCAGGATTCGGTTCACCTCAGCCGGCCTGAGACGTCACACGCACACACAAACACAGATATACACACACACACACACACACACACACACGCACACGCAGACACACACACACACACACACACACACACACACACACACACACACACACACAACACACACAGGAACACACACGCACACACACACGCACACACACACACACACACACACACACACACACACACACACACACACACACACACACACACACACACACACACACACACACACACACACACACACACACACACACACACAGTTGAGGAGCGAATCATGACTGCGTCATCACCGATGACGTCATCACCAACGCAACCAACTTAATTGACTCACTTACGTTTAGCAGAAGCTTTTATCCAAAGTGACTTACAATAAGTTTATTGTCGGAAAAGGGGAAACAACAATATATCGCTGTCGGTACAGTATGGATGTTCATAGAAGCAAGTGCCAAGCACCTACAATCACTAGGTTAACCCCTTCCCCGTATACAGCAGAGATAGCTAGGATAAGACACTACACAATGCAAAGTACTGTTAAGCATTAGACTCTCCCAAAACGTCGTACTTCTCCATTTGAGTCCAATGTCCGCAATCCTCGATGTGATTTCTGGTCAGGTTGGGGATCTGAAGAACAGAGAGGGAATTAATCTGTTCAATATCTGCTGGGGCTGAGTGGAGTTATGTAATTTATGGAAATTTCCAGTGATGGGAATAACAGCGTTACTTTTTTCAGTAATGAGTAATCTAGTTATTTACTCTTCCCATCATTATAACACCGTTACCGGCTGTTTTTTCGTCAGACCTACTAGATTTCTCTCTCTTTACTGTTCTTTCTTGGTTAGTGGGCACGAGACAATCTCATAAATGATGACGATTGGCTGAGGTACACTTAAATCTCAAGGTAAACCAGTCAGAGGCAGAGTGAGGCAGGTGTTGTTTGCTCAAATTCGTTACTAATACTTAACAGTCAGCAATAGTTACTTTCCAAATATCTTTTATAATTTGTAACCGAGTAACTCATTTAGTTACTTTTTGGGAGAGGTAATTAGTAACTGTAACGAATAACTTTTGTAAGTAACTTGCAATCACTGGGAATTTCTACGCTTGCATGAAGCCGATGATTTTAGTGGCCGCCATTTTGTTAATCCAGAGCATTTTGTCGCTATTGTTAGAAGCCAAATTTTTATCGTTATGTTCCTTCAAACACATTTCTTAAGAGGGGATTTTAAAAGGGAGGGGTTTGCTTGGAAAGTTTTGTGCTACAATTATTTTGAGGATTATTAGTGATGGAGTGTGTGTTTGTTGAATCTCATCTATCTCAAGTTCCATTTGCGAAGCGTGTATGTGTGTCTGTGTGTGTGTGTTTGTCTGTGTGTGTGTGTGTGTGTGTGTGTGTCTCCGTGTGTCACCGTGTGTGTGTGTTTCTCCTTGTCTGTGTCTCTGTTTGTGTTTGTGTGTGTGTGTGTGTGTGTGTGTGTGTGTGTGTGTGTGTGTGTGTGTGTGTGTGTGTGTGTGTGTGTGTGCAGGGCTCCAAACTGCGACCAAATAGTCGAACAAAATGTGAGAGTGTGCGACTGAATTTTACATCACATGTGCGACCAGTAAATTTGCCCTTTTTTACTTTATTATTTATTACACGTTAAACGGGGAAGGGGCACGTCATCGAATCCGGAATCTGTAGCAGGCCAATGAGTGTGAGACGGATAGGGAATGGCCACTGTTAGTGGCTAATGTGTGGAGGGGGAGGGTCCTAGAGTTTAAATATCGAGCGCGTGTAAACGTCTCTGTGAGCAAACTATTGACTCGTTCTTCGGACCTGCGGCTAGTGTGCCATAGGGATGGATTCAATGATTCTTTTGCTTCAGTTCGTGTTGGGCAAAATAACCTGCTGAGTACATCACATGTACATTATAAATATAGCTAATATAGCTAAGCTGATGAGCACATCACATGGCAGACACATTACAATATAGTCAACTCTTGCTCTAACCCAACGAACACAAACATGATAATATATAGTCAGGTCAAGGCCAGAGCCGAAGGCCCCATTTCCCAGGCAAATGGTAGACACTCAGACAATGCACCAGTCATCCTCAAGAACGGGAGAGCCACATTAATTTATCACACAGGAGACACTTTGAAGCTCTCCCCCGTTAGAAGGAACCAAGAGAAACACCCGCCCATACCAGGGGCCTGAGAGCCACATTAAATTATCACACACGAGACACTTCGGGGGGGCACTCCCCCGTTTTAATTTATCACACCGGAGACACGAGGAGCTCTCCCCCGTTACGAAGCTCTCCCAGGGCCTGGGAGCCAAGGCCAAGCAAAAACACACAGAACCACACACACCTCAAACGCACACACCTCATCGAGAGGAGGATACAGCATAAAACTGTATCACACAGGGACTCTTGACCTTCTTCTGAAGCAGACCTTCCACGGAGGCGAAGCTCCGGACGAACCATCAGCGCTGATTAGGGACTTAGACATATTCGATCTCTCACGCTTTATGACTCTGTATAACCGTTGCCACTTTACTTAATAAATCCAAGGTCCTCGTGCCGACAGACTTTATTACCTCTCCGTCTCATTTAATCTGGTCCAGTAACTAGACAGACCGTTTTTCCCCTCAATTGCGTCAGTCAGTTCACCAAGAAGTGTCGTTCAGAATCGTTCGTTCATTCGTTCGTTCAGTCGAGTTTCCGGTAGCGGTGAATCGAATCATGGAATGCACGGTTCTCAGCTGAGTCAATCAGACTCAGCTATTGGATGTTAAACATATCAGCAAGATAATATATTTGATTTAGCAATGATGGTGGGGGTCCCGGGTGGAGAACGAACCATGAAAGAATGAGAAATATTGACGAGACATTCAAATGTTTGATTAATCTGGCATGAAACAGAAAGGACAAAGACAGCATGCATTTATCATTTCACTGATATTGAATCGTATTATCGTACGCTCGCTCACTAAGCCTCTTCCCTCTTCACAGTCAGTGAACGAACAGCGAGTCAGCGACCAGTGGGTCTGGGAGGAGTCGAGTCTGAGAACGAACGAGACGAACGAGAGAGAAGAATCAGTTTGATTTGTTCATGTTGAAGATTTGTTTAACATTCAAACTGATTCGGTAACGAACGACCCATCACTAGTGTGCCAGTGCCAGAGTCCAGCACGGGTCTTATTTTGCAAACACGCACCGACCCGTAGCCGCAATACTTAAAACCGCATCCGACCCGTGTTCCAACAGTAGCGCAAGTTACATTCCGCACCCGACCCGACCTGCTATAAATTGATATCGACGCCCGACCCCCACCCGAAGGAAAATTAGACACAATAGTTGGAACGCCGGGGAATTACACTATGTGGTGTTTGGCCACATAGTGTAATAGTGTTTGGCACATCTTCCACTGTTTTCTCCTCCGCTCCTGAATAACATCTCCAGCCCCGGAGAAGTCTCGCTCGCAATTGCAAAACCCGCGTCCAACCCGCGTCCAACCCACGTCCAACCCGCGTCCAACACGCGCTGTTCAGGCGTCCGAACCTACCCGCACCCGTGTCCGACACAGTACATGATTTTTCAACCCGTTTCATCCAAATTGTACCCACGGGTACCCGAACCCGGTCAGGACTTCATGTGCAACAAAGGGCTTTTCAGACGGGAGGCGTTTGTCGCGCCTGCTGCGTTCTCAATGGAGATGCGAGCGGGCAGAGAGGAGGCGCAGCGTCCTGCGGCATGACAAGCCGGCACTATCCCGTGAAACTGTTGCTTCCGTGCTCGTCGAAAGCATGCGCGTACACATGGAGACAGTTGGTATAGATGAGTATCACACTAAAATGTGACGCTGAATTTGAAATCGCACATTGTAATTTCTGCATCTATTATAAACATTTGTATCAGTAATACATTGAAAAAAAAGAGAAAATCACATTGCCATTTTGATTTATGGTGTGTGCCCCTAAAATGTGTGTGTGTGTGTGTGTGTGTGTGTGTGTGTGTGTGTGTGTGTGTGTGTGTGTGTGTGTGTGTGTGTGTGTGTGTGTGTGTGTGTGTGTGTGTGTGTGTGTGTGTGTGTGTGTGTGTGTGTGTGTGTGTGTGTGTGTGTACCTGTTCCTCCATTCCCTTGGTAAGGATGGGCAGCAGGACAAAGTCTTTCCCAGCAGTCACCATCAGGGCTGGCATCATGAGCTGGAATACATACAAATAAGGACACACATGGACACACACGCACACACACACAAACCCATACACACATAGTCACACGCACACACAAACATGGACACAGACACACACACATGGACACACAGACACACACACACACACATACATGGACACACACAAACACACACACACACACACACACACACACACACAAAGACGGACACAAACACAGACACACACATATATTTAGGTTTTCTTATTGGAATCCATTTGTGCCCAATACGTAGATCGCAAAGGTAGTACCAGTCAATCACCCGACATTCCAAAAAAATCATACAAATGTTATGTATGTATAATGTAGAGGAAGACGAAGAGGTTGATTTACTCCCATCCAAAATTGCAGCACTGCTTCCCATGAACTTGCCTGCAGTGGAGGGTGAGACTTTGACAGTACAAGCTGATATTTTGATTCTGGATACATTTGGAACTTAAGGGCTGATTATGTTCCCACATTTACGCAACGCAAGGGGGTTACCCGTTACGTCCTTGCGGACACTCCTTGCGTCCACCGCAAGGGCCTGACGTGCGCCTCCCATAAATTGTTACCTTCCGTCGAGACAACGCAGCAGCAAAGGCTGTGATTGGTCCGCTAACTAAAACTCAACGCAAAACCATAAAGGTTCATCAGCCCTTTACTCACAAAAGGCAACGTTTCCAAACATGAGGAATTATGCTACCTCCATGACTGCATTATTTGGCTCTGCTTATTAATGTCAGTAAGCCTTTCCCACATGACGATTATTAAAGGTTGTATCAGCGATGTTAGATGACTGGTGATCGCTAGGAAAGATCAGATGAGGGTGATCATTTATGTTTCGGCATAGAATCACTGATACAACCTTTAAGTATATCAAACACCATTCCACCATGACTGATGGTCATTTGGAAGCCTGTGCTACTGTCCGGACTATGCAACCCTGGCTGACTGCATTCAGTGCAAGTCATCAGAGTATGTATAGATTTGTTTAATCAGGGGAAAAAAAGAGTGAGCTCAAAGAGCTCTTTTACAGCAATGCCCTGATCACAAAAGTCCAGGATATACAAATCACAGAATACAAACTGGAAGCAAAATACAACAATCAAAATGTCAATAAAGTTTAAAGAATAAAAATACATGTATCACTCCGCTTTACAGATTCTTAATAAATTCTTAATAAACGGTACTGTTTTGGATCTATCTGTGTTGGCAGAGCCAAATAAATCATTAAATAAACAAAAAATCCTAGTTGTTGCTCATTACTGTTAATTAATAAATGGCGCTTGTAGAACTGTTGTATAAAACAATATCACACTCAAGGTCGTGCTGTTGTACTGAATATCAGCTCGGCTGTGATTATCTTCGGCACTCGGCCTACAGCCTCGTACCAACGACCGAATCACAGCCGTGCTCATATTCAGTACAACCGCACTCCCTCGAGTGTGATATTGCTTAATTGAAGACTGTTGCAGGCAGACGGAGCAGAGTACATGAAGGCCCTCTTCCCAAACCCAGTACGAGTTCTGCAGGTAGATAGAGGTAGATGGAAAGTCCAGAGAGCGCAAAGCTGTATGATGGTTTTGTTTCAAAAGTGAGGTAAGTGCGTTAAACAAACCTTTCCCCGGGGACGGGAACACATCCACCTCCAGTTCCTCTCAATGTTACGGTACCAGTTCAAAGGCCTCCTGGAACAGAGAGGTGTGAGGTGTGAGTCAAAGTGTGTGTTGAGAAGTGAGTGTGTTTATGAGTGATGGCTCACGGAAGTAAATGTGTGTATGAGCAGTGTGTGTGTGTTTGTGTGCGCATACGTGCGTGCGTGCGTGTGTGTGTGTGTGTATGCAAATGTGTGTCCGAGTGTGTTTGTGTGCGTGAGTGAGTGCGTGCAAATATGTGTGGGTGTGTGTGTAGTTGATTGTATATGTGTGTATGTAAGTGTGTGTTTGTATGCATGTGTTAAGAGTGTGTTGGTGTTGGTGTATGCATACAAATGTGTGATGGTATGCGTGTGTATTTGTATCTGTGTGTTTGAGAGTGTGTTTGTGTGTGTGTGTGTGTGTGTGTGTGTGTGTGTGTGTGTGTGTGTGTGTGTGTGTGTGTGTGTGTGTGTATGCAAATGTGTGTCCGAGTGTGTTTGTGTGCGTGAGTGAGTGCGTGCAAATATGTGTGGGTGTGTGTGTAGTTGATTGTATATGTGTGTATGTAAGTGTGTGTTTGTATGCATGTGTTAAGAGTGTGTTGGTGTTGGTGTATGCATACAAATGTGTGATGGTATGCGTGTGTATTTGTATCTGTGTGTTTGAGAGTGTGTTTGTGTGTGTGTGTGTGTGTGTGTGTGTGTGTGTGTGTGTGTGTGTGTGTGTGTGTGTGTGTGTGTGTGTGTGTGTGTGTGTGTGTGTACACACAAGTATACAGCTTGTGTGTGTGTGTGTGTGTGTGTGTGTGTGTGTGTGTGTGTGTGTGTGTGTGTGTGTGTGTGTGTGTGTGTGTGTGTGTGTGTGTGTGTGTGTGTGTGTGTGTGTGTGTGTGTGTGTGTGTGTGTGTGTGTGTGTGTGTGTGTGATGCGTCTGTGCAGTAGTGTCAGAGTAGTAGTGCTTGTAGTTAGTGCATGCTGCATGCGGCTTGCTACTCTCTGCTTTCAGCTACTGCCACTGGATAGCCCTTTGTTATTAGGGGCGAAAAGAGAGAGACGCCGAGATCGTTTAATGGCCTGTGGCATGTGCCACCGCGACCACTGACATACCATGGCATATGCCGTTCTGGAACGGTAATTGCCGTTCTGAAACGGTAACTACCGTTCTGAAACGGTAACTGCCGTCTCGACCACTGACATACCATGGCATATGCCGTTCTGGAACGGTAACTACCATTCTGAAACGGTAACTACCATTCTGAAACGGTAACTGCCGTCGCGACCACAGACATACCATGGCATATGCCGTTCTGGAACGGTAACTGCCATTCTGAAACGGTAACTACCGTTCTGAAACGGTAACTGCCGTCGCGAATACTGACATACCATGGCATATGCCGTTCTGGAACGGTAACTGCCGTTCTGAAACGGTAACTGCCGTTCTGAAACGGTAATGCCATGGCATATGCCTTTCTGGAACGGTAACTACCGTTCTGAAACGGTAACTGCCGTTCAGGTGGAACGGTAACTGCAGTTCCCAACAATGGTATGCGACACCAGCATAACTCCTCCGTATAATTTCAAGACAGGTATTGCCATAAATGTAAAGGTATATATATATGGTATTTATTGACACAATATCACAACATAACGCCGTAAATAAAGGGATTTACACGTTTCTCTCGTCCGTGCTGTTGTTAGGATATTTCCGATCTGTTTGTTGTTGCTTTTGTAATGACAGATGCTTTTGAAAACAGCCGGACTTGCTCCGGTGACGGTAGTTATAGCCTAGCCTTCTAGGTGGCCATAGAGCTATAGTCTATTGCTTTGTTCCAATATCCATACTATCCGCAGTCATTATACTTTATTTTAGTATGACTTCTTTTTTATATAGTTTGAGTACGTAGTGCGTTGCAATTAAGATCAGGGCGAAAGGAAGTGTAGTGAAAGGACCCGGATGGTATACTCAAAACGGTCAAACCGATGAGTGTGGTTGATGTACACCTTTCGTGCTCCACGGCAGCGATCTTAGCTACGTAGCTGAAGAGGCGGAGCCAGGCTGAGCCAACGTCTGCGCATTTTCTTTAATAGGTCCATGCATTTTACACGTATCCTGCATTAATGGAGTCATTTTGTTGTTTTAATAGCTTTATAACTACTATGTGTAAAGAGTTCACCGTTCAAAGCGAGATGTTTATTGCGGTTGCGATCGTAGTTTCCGGTTAGTGCACCAGAGCCAGGTCCCTATAGGGGTGGCACTGTAGGCTATGGCTAGACAGTCATCCATTTTTCCACTCGTGTTTTATCAAGATGTTCTAGTAGCGTAGCCTATAATAAAGCCTACTGTATGACTGCTTCAGCTCATAACTATTCAATAGGCCAAATATTAAGTTTTGCATTTGTTCTTATTGGTGTTTAACCAAATAATTTAAGCAGGCCTATAGGTTCCTATCATTTAACCCTGATCCAGTGTCATAAACCTTTCTATATCGACATGATCCAGTGGTATCATGGCATACAGGCCAAAAGTTTTTCCGCTGGCAAGCCAATTATGTTAATCGGAAGTTCCATTTCCTACTGGAACCACCGTTTTTCCGCTGGCATGCCACTCATGTAAAATGGTAATTACCAGTTTCTACTGGCACCTACCGTTTTTCCGATGGCATGCCACTCATGGAAAATGGTAATTACCAGTTTCTACTGCACCTACCGTTTTTCCGCTGGCATGCCACTCATGGAAAATGGTAATTACCAGTTTCTACAGGCACCTACCGTTTTTCAGATGGCATGCCACTCATGGAAAATGGTAATTACCAGTTTCTACTGCACCTACCGTTTTTCCGATGGCATGCCACATATGGAAAATGGTAATTACCAGTTTCCATGAGTGGCATGCCATCGGAAAAACGGTAGGTGCCAGTAGAAACTGGTAATTACCATTTTACATGAGTGGCATGCCAGCGGAAAAACGGTGGTTCCAGTAGGAAATGGAACTTCCGATTAACATAATTGGCTTGCTAGCGGAAAAACTTTTGGCCTGTATGCCATGATACCACTGGATCATGTCGATATAGAAAGGTTTATGATACTGACTGGATCAGGGTTAAATGATAGGAACCTATAGGCCTGCTTAAATTATTTGGTTAAACACCAATAAGAACAAATGCAAAACTTAATATTTGGCCTATTGAATAGTTATGAGCTGAAGCAGTCATACAGTAGGCTTTATTATAGGCTACGCTACTAGAACATCTTGATAAAACACGAGTGGAAAAATGGATGACTGTCTAGCCATAGCCTACAGTGCCACCCCTATAGGGACCTGGCTCTGGTGCACTAACCGGAAACTACGATCGCAACCGCAATAAACATCTCGCTTTGAACGGTGAACTCTTTACACATAGTAGTTATAAAGCTATTAAAACAACAAAATGACTCCATTAATGCAGGATACGTGGAAAATGCATGGACCTATTAAAGAAAATGCGCAGACGTTGGCTCAGCCTGGCTCCGCCTCTTCAGCTACGTAACTAAGATCGCTGCCGTGGAGCACGAAAGGTGTACATCAATCCACACTCATCGGTTTGACCGTTTTGAGTATACCATCCGGGTCCTTTCACTACACTTCCTTTCGCCCTGATCTTAATTGCAACGCACTACGTACTCAAACTATATAAAAAAGAAGTCATACTAAAATAAAGTATAATGACTGCGGATAGTATGGATATTGGAACAAAGCAATAGACTATAGCTCTATGGCCACCTAGAAGGCTAGGCTATAACTACCGTCACCGGAGCAAGTCCGGCTGTTTTCAAAAGCATCTGTCATTACAAAAGCAACAACAAACAGATCGGAAATATCCTAACAACAGCACGGACGAGAGAAACGTGTAAATCCCTTTATTTACGGCGTTATGTTGTGATATTGTGTCAATAAATACCAAATATATATACCTTTACATTTATGGCAATACCTGTCTTGAAATTATACGGAGGAGTTATGCTGGTGTCGCATACCATTGTTGGGAACTGCAGTTACCGTTCCATCTGAACGGCAGTTACCGTTTCAGAACGGTAGTTACCGTTCCAGAAAGGCATATGCCATGGCATTACCGTTTCAGAACGGTAGTTACCGTTTCAGAACGGCAGTTACCGTTCCAGAACGGCATATGCCATGGTATGTCTGTGGTCGCGACGGCAGTTACCGTTTCAGAACGGTAGTTACCGTTTCAGAATGGTAGTTACCGTTCCAGAACGGCATATGCCATGGTATGTCAGTGGTCGCGGTGGCACATGCCACAGGCCAATAAACGATCTCGGCCCTACTGGGAAAAGAGGAGCAGAGTGCGTAAGTCTCCTCAGCCGGTACATAGCCGGCTCTCCACTGCCAAGATCTCATACACGCCTCCTCGTGGCACACATGGTAACTGGTCCTTTGCGGACCCAGGCTAAGTTGTACAGGATCTAGGAGCAGCAGTGGGCCCCAGAGACGTAGCATGCAGGCCCATCGGTGAGTGGAAATGCCCTGTTGCCCGTCAACCGCTGTCCCAGTTATGGGTAAATAGCACCCGCGTTGGGTAAATAGTGAAGACCCCAACGGCGGAGCAGGCGGAAGATGGTCGGTGTGAGAACCACCACAATGGCTGGGAAGGTGTCAAACCAGGGATGGTTTGACTGTAACTCAGCTGAGCTACAGTCACTCCCAAAAACCAAGCATGAGGCCCACAAAGCTCTCCTGTCCTGCCCTGGATCTCCCACCCTTAAAACCACCTTTTTTTTTTTCAAGGCCTGAGAGATCTAGAACCTGGCAGATTTGCAACAACATTCAAGGCTTTTACGACACCATAAAAACATTGTACGGCCCCAGGAAGCGGGCGATTGCCCCAGTCCGATCAGCTGATGGGTCCACCCTCTTCAAGGACCGCCACGAGATTCTTGCCCGTTGGGCAAATCATTTTGAGAGTCTCCTCAATCACAAACCAACCCTGTCGACCCACATATTCGGAATAATCTCCCAGACCTGCCGTCAACCACACACCTGGACACCCCACCACTTTACACAGAAATCCAGCAAGCCATTGCAGGGCTGAAAAACAATAAAAGCGCTGGACCCGATGGAATCCCTGCAGAGGTTTTCAAAAATGGAGGATACATCCTCACGCGTCGCCTGCACCTTCTGATCCAAAGCATCTGGGAACATGGGACCCTCCCACAGGACTGGAAGGATGCTAACATTATGCTCATTTATAAACAGAAAGAAGACAGAGCAGTATGCGGCAAGAGCCGCGGAATATCTCTCCTTTCCATCGCAGGGAAAGTCCTGGCCAAGATCATGCTCAGCAGATTGGTTGAGCACATCTCAGTAGGTGTGCTTCCGGAAACACACAGTGTGGTTTCCGGAAGACCAGATCCACGACAGACATGGTTTTTGTCTTGAGGCAGCTGCTGTAGAAGAGCCGAACATCACAAAGACCTATACATAGCCTACATCGACCTCAGCAAAGCTTTTGACACGTCAACCGTGAGTTGCTCTGCAAACTTGGGGAACCTCCAAAGTTTCTTAGCATCCTATAGTAGCTGTATGATGGGATGCAAGCCAGAGTGCTCACAGGAGAACTCCAGTCAGAGTTTTTCAAGGTAAACGTTGGGGTGAAGCAAGGCTGTGTCTTGGCTCCGGTGCTCTTTAACATCCTCCTCTCTGCCATCACCTGCCTCTTTCACAGTGTCATGGGACACGAAGACGGTGTCCATGTGGAATACCACCTTGATGGAAGCCTCTTCAACATCCGTCGGCTCCAGGCCCACACAAAGACAAAGACCCGCCAAATCTGTGAGCTTCAGTATGCTGATGACTGTGCCATCTTAGCTCACAGCACGGACTCTATGCAGCACGCCGTCAACACAATATCTAGTCTGTATCAATCCTTTCGCCTACAGGTTAACATTAAAAAAACAGAGGTCATGTCCCATCTCAACACCCCCGCCCCCACCCATCCCAGTTTCCACATACACGGTGTTCCACTTAAAACAGTGGATCACTTAACTTACCTTGGATCCACTTTGTCCTCATGCTGCTCCCTTGACACAGAAATACACACCTGGATCAATAAAGCCTCATCAACATTTGGACGCCTGCGCAGCAGGGTTTTTGAAAACCGTAACCTGAAGGTCAGTACCAAGGTCGCTGTTTACAACGCGCTATGTCTCTCCACTCTGCTTTATGGGGCAGAATCATGGACCCCACACCGCCAGCACATCAGCAACCTAGAGGCCTTCCACATCCGCTGCCTACAGAAGATCCTCGGTCTGTCCTGGGAAGATCGAGTCCCCCATGCAGACATCCTCAGCAACAGCAACTCACTCTGTATGGAAGCAGCTGTGGCCAAGAAACATCTGCGCTGGATAGGGCACACCATACGCATGCCTGAGCACCGCCTGCCCCGCCAAGTCCTCTACCTCCAACTAATGGGGGCAAAGCGCTCCGCTGGAGGGCAAAAGCGGCACTTTAAGGACTACACCAGGGACCTCCTTAAGCGAGCGAACATCCCTCTCACACAGCTTGGAACTCTGGCACTCAACAGACCAGCCTGGCAAGTAGCTTGTGCTACTGCAGTTATTTCACCAAACCAACCAAGACCGACGTTCCAAGAGGTGCATCCAGAGACACCAGCGGGCGGCTGGTACCTTTCTGGCATCTGGTTTCCCTTGCTCCATCTGCGGACGAATGTGCGGCTCAAGGATCGGACTCTACGCCCATGAGAAGTGGCACCAGCGGCAACGTTGCTGAACCCCCCCCCACCCCTCCCTCCCCCATCCCTGGAGCAAGTGTCATCATCGGACACGATGGATAGCTAAGAACATACAGCTTGTATGCATTCAAGTGATTTTTTGTATGCATGTGTTAAGAGTGTGTTTGTGTGTGTGTGTGTATGCATGCATGCATGCAAATGTGTGATGGTATGTCTATGTGTGTATTGGAGTGTAAACATGTAAGTGTATGTTTATATGTGCTTGTGTGTCCGTGTGTGTTTGTATGCGGGTGTGTGAGAGTGTGTTTGTGTGCGTGTGTTTATTTGAGTGTATAGGTGTGTGTTTGCATGCAAGTGTATGTTTGTATGCGTGTGTGTAAGAGTATGTGTGTTTTCTGTGCATATGGGTGTGCTTGTGTGTATGTATTTGAGTGTGTACATGTAAGTTTGTGCGCATACATGTGTGGGTGTGTGTGTGTAGTTGAGTGTATATGTGTGTGTATGCATGCAAATGTGTGAGGTATGCGTGTGTGAGTGTGTGTTTGTATGTGTGTGTGTGTGAGAGAGTGTGATTGCGTGTGTGTCTATATTTGAGGATACAGCTGTTTGCATGCATGCAAGTGTGTACTTGTATGCGTGTTTGTATTAATGCGTATGTATACGTGTGCACTTGTGTGTGTGTATTTGAGTATGTACATGTAAGTGTGTGTTTATGTGTATGCGTGCGCGTGCGTTTTTATATGCGTGTGTGTGTGCGTGTATGTGCTTGCGTGTGTGTGTATTTGAAAGATACATGTAAGTGTGTGTTTATGTGTATGCGTGCGCGTGCGCGTGCGTGTGTGTGCGTGTGTGTGTGTGTGTGCGTGTGCACCTGAATCCTGAGTCCTTGAACTGCTCTACGTAGAACTGAAGGTCAGACTCCGTGACCAAGTTACTCCTTGGAATCTCTTCTGGTAACCCCACAAACAGACCGCCTGTTACACAAACACACACACACACACACACACACACACACACACACACACACACACACACACACACACACACACACACACACACACACACACACACACATAAACAAACATGGACACACACACACACACACACCAGACAGACACTCACAGACACACACACACACACACACACACACACACACACACACACACACACACACACACACACACACACACACACACACACACACATATAAACACAAAAACAAACAAACATGGACACACACACAAAAACACACACACAAAAAAACACACAAAGAAGATTAAAATGTTGAAGAAATGTTTAAAATCAAGTAAGTTCAAAAAGATCTTGCAAACACACAAAGGTTGTGTTGTGTTCGGTGCTGCACACCTGGACATTCATTAATTCACCATGGACGTTCATTCATTCATTCACCATGGACGTTCATTCATTCATTTATTCACCATGGACGTTCATTAACTTATTCACCATGGACGTTCATTAATTTAATCCCCATTGACATTTACTCATTCATTCCCCATGGATGTTCATTCATTCATTCATTCATTCATTCATTCATTCATTCATTCATTCATTCAGCAGGGCCCTGATGTAGGTGGAGCTATCAGAGGTGGACTGTCTTACCTCTGGCACAGACTCCTGCTGTACTGATCTGTGGAATGTCCTGTAGAGAGAGAGACACACACACATTGCACACACACAAACGAGGCATGGCTGTGTATGGGGAGAGTAATGTGTGGAAAGTGTGTGTTGTGTGTGTGTGTGTGTGTGTGTGTGTGTTTTTTAGGAAGTGTGTGTGTGTGTGTGTGTGTGTGTGTGTGTGTGTGTGTGTGTGTGTGTGTGTTTTAGGAAGCTTGCGTGTGTGTGTGATGTAGAGAGAGAGAGTGTGTGTGTGATGGAGAGAGAGAGTGTGTTTGTGATGAAGAGAGAGCGAGAGGGAGTGAGAGTGTGTGTGTGTGTGTGTGTGTGTGTGTGTGTGTGTGTGTGTGTGTGTGTGTGTTTATGTGTGTGAGTGTTTGTGTGTGTCCTCACAGGCCTGCTGTCGAGGAAAAAGATATTGAACGTCCTCTCCAGGTCCGTTTCTAGTTCGGCCTCCGCAACCCCCTGAGAGAGAGAGAGAGAGAGAGAGAGAGAGAGAGAGAGAGAGAGAGAGAATGAAGGAAAGAAAGAAAGAGAGATTGTAGAGATTGCTGATGGAAGACATATCCCATTGAAAAAACAACATGTTTGTCTTAGTGTGTTTGTGTGCGTCTCTTAGTGTGTCTTAAAGCGTGTGTGTCTTAGTGTGTTTCTGTGTTTGCGTCTCTTAGTGTGTGAGTGTGTGTCTTACTGTGAGTCTTACTGTGTGTGCCTCTTACTGTGTGTTTGTGTCTTACTGTGTGTGTGTGTGTGTGTGTGTGTGTGTGTGTGTGTGTGTGTGTGTGTGTGTGTGTGTGTGTGTGTGTGTGCGTGAGTGTGCGTCTTACTGTGTGTGTGTTAGTGAGAGTGTGTGGCATAGTGTGTGTGTGACTGAGTGTGTGTGCGTGTGTGTCCTTGTGTGTGTACTAATGAATGAGTGAGTAAGTTAGTGAGTGTGTGTCCTTGTGAGTGTGTGTGTGTGTGTGTGTGTGTGTGTGTGTGTGTGTGTGTGTGTGTGTGTGTGTGTGTGTGTGTGTGTGTGTGTGTGTGTGTGTGTGTGTTTGTGTGTGTGTGTGCGGGTGGCTGTGTGTGTGTGTGTGTGCCTGCGTGCGTGAGTGCTAGTGTGTGCCTATGTGTGTGTGTCCTAGTGTGTGTGTGTGTCCTCACCGGCTCTTGGAAGTAGATCTGATAGTCGAAGATCGGGATGGCTTTGATTTTCATCAGGGGGTCCGAGGTGGGGTCCACGGGGAACAGAGGGGTGTTGAGAGAGGCCACCGCCCTGCACACACACACACACACACATACACACACACACACACACACAGTAAGAAAGACACACACAGTTAGTAAGTAAGATGAAGATGCTGTCAAATGCCATCCTGTGTGTGCGTGTGTGTGCATCTTACTGGCTGAGTTTGTGTGTGTGTGTCTTACTGCGTGTATGTGTCTTGGTGTATGTGCGTCTTACTGTGTGTTTGTGTCTTGCTGTGTGTGCGTCTTACTGTTTGTGTGTCTGTGTGTTTCTTACTGGGTGTGTGTCTTACTGTGTGTGTGCGTGTGTTTTACTGTGTATGCGCGTCTTAGTGTGAGAGTGTGTGTCTGTCTTAGTGTGTCTCAGTGTGCGTTTGTATGTGCGTGTGTCTGTGTGTGTGTCTGTGTGTGTGTCTTAGTGTGTTCCTATGTGTGTGTGTGTGTGTGTGAGCTTTCATCTTAGTGTGTGTCTGTCTTAGTGTGTATCAGTGTGTTCCTATGTGTGTGTACGTGCTTGTGTATGTCTTAGTGTGCGTGATCGTATTATTGTGTGCGTGCGTCTTAGTATGTGTCTTTGTGTGCGTGTGTGCGTGTCTTATGTGTGTCTGTCTTAGTGTGTCTCAGTGTGTTCTGTGTGTGTGTGTGTATGTATCTTAGTGTGTGTCTGTCTTAGTGTGTCTCAGTGTGTGTGTGTGTGTGTGTGTGTTTGTCTTAGTGTTTCAGTCTGTCTTAGTTTGCGTGTGTGTGTGTATGTCTGTCTAAGTTTTTGTGTGTGTGTGTGTGTGTCTCAGTGCTTGCATATGCATGTGTGCGTGCGGGTGCGTGCATGCGTTCGTGTGTGTGTCTTGGTGTGTCTGTCTTAGTGTGTGTGTGCGCGTCTTAGTGAGTGTGGTGTGCGTGTGTTTGTGCGTCTTAGTGTGTGTGTCTCAGTGTGTGTGTGTGTGTGTGTGTGTGTGTGTGTGTGTGTGTGTGTGTGTCTCACCGGACCCTCTCGGGGAAGTACTTGGCCATGCTCCAGACCAGGCCCCCGCCCCAGTCGTGACCAATCAGGGTCACCTGAGGGATGGCCTGGCCCCGCCCCCAAAACACACAGGCCGTCACCCACAACATATCGCACAACGCAGCAATATCCTCTCTCTCTCTCTCTCTCTCTCTCTCTCTCTCTCTCTCTCTCTCTCTCTCTCTCTCTCTCTCAGGGTTGATATTACACCACCAGGTCTGAGTGTGAATAGCTGTTACAAGCTGTTTTGAAACTCTGCCTCTTCCTGTTCTTTATTGACATCACAGGTGGGCGTGTCCAACCACATGTGCGCTGGATAGATCAGTCTACCAGCCTACCCAGTGGACTGAAGCAAACGTTGCTCATCTATCCGTGATACATGTCGGTGGACACACTCACATACTAACTCCAAGGGCCCTATTTTAACCATCTGAAACGCAAGTGAGAAGTGCCAAACGCAAGTGGCTTTGTGGACTGTTCTATGGCGATGTCGCTATTTTACCGGCGGATAAATTAGTCTTGCGCCCGACGCAATTCTAAAAAGGCTTGCCCTGAAGTAGCCTAATTACACGTAGGTTTGGTTTGGGTGTAACGTGCAATAAACCAACGAGAGTCCCCTTTAAGAGCCATGAGCGCATTTGAGTCTGACGAGTTGATATTTTGACAGCGCGTCTGCAGTCTCCGATGAGACTGATGCACATGAATTTCAAACTTCAAATGGCTCAGTTTATGGCCAAATAATATGGCCTAATTCACACATGGAATAAGGTTTTCTTCCACAACTAGTCCTCAAATATATTTCAGCAAAGAAAACTTTTATGATCTAACATATTATCTGCAGTAATTGTGGTACTATTTAATGATATACGCAATACATAAACAAACATTTTTCTTACCAGTACTGTACGCATTATCGTTATCGACTTGTGTTCCTAATATGCATGTGTCCCCCCGACTGTATTATGCGTTATGTGTATAGTTTGCGTGTGTTTAAACAGATGGATGAACACAACCGCGCCCGCATTCATTATTATTCATTATTTTACACATACACACATGCGCGTGCTGCATTCATTTATTCTTTTTAACACTCACTCGCGGTAAAACAATGATTCTCACGATCAAATACTCATCAATCCTACAAGTTATGGGCTTGGACACGATGTCTGTGTTAAGAAAATATGTGTTTGCTGTAGGGTGTTTGCAGATGCATTGATTTAAAAGTACAACTTATTACTGCTGTATCAGCTGTTCTTTCAAAAAATATTTACCAAGAATGTGTGGCTAGGTAGATGAGAGAAGCAAAGTATAACATTATGCATGCGCCCTTAAAATAGCATCTGAACAACGCGCCACTGACTTAAAACCAGGTATTTCCTGGTTTGTGGCAGAATTGTTTTCTGAAACTGCAAAATAGCACCAGGGAATTTTTGCGCCAGAACACGCCTCCTCGTTTCGCCAAACCGCCCATTGGGGCGCAAGATCATTCCCTAATTTACCGACGCGTTGCGGTGGAGGGAAAAGAACGCTCTGCGCCAGTTGCAAACTAGCAGCGACACATGCGTCAGTGTAGAAAGTCAATCAGTCACATACACACACACACACACACACACACACACACACACACACACACACACACACACACACACACACACACACACACACACACACACACACACACAGACAAATATACTCACACAATCTAAGATAAAAAAAAAAAACTCTAACACACGCTCACACAAGTCTTATTAGACTGACTGAGCCAAGTGAGGCTGCTTCAAACATCAGTCATGCACACATACACAATCTAAGATTAAAAAAAAATAAAAAAAATAACACATGCTCACACAAGTCTGGACTTTGGGATACGAACCCACTGTCGGTGACTCACCAGTATGTCCATGAAGGATATAAGGTCCTATGGAGAGATGACATGAATGCGAATGTTTAAAGATGAACTGAACTGACATAATCAACATCGATAACATGTTTGTTATGACCATTATAAAAAAAATGAAACTTAAAGAAATATTAAAGAAAATCTATGTATAGCTTTGTTTAGCAACAATAGAAAATGCGCCTTTTAGTATTAGAGCCCTGATGACGTCACTAATCGTAATAGTTTATACACTTTATGGTCGGAGTGCTACCTTGTGGAGATTGACATGACAGGGGCTATCGGAGGGTTAGTCAGTTTTAAGGCTGCCCGCCATGTATTATGGGCTGGTTTCCTATTCAAAGGTAGCCTGTGGAAATGTATGATTACCCCAGCTGCCTTGGCCCTATATATTTCATCAAGGCAGCCAGGGGAAATGCAATAAGATGATCCTCCTGTAGACCTGGTTGTTTGCTTTTCTGTAGCCATTTCAGCGAGCCTCAGAGCCTGACTCATTACCTGCTTTGGCTGCTAGAGCCACAGAGTAGGAGTAGGTTACCATGCCAGTAGTCTGGCTGAACGGAAGTGGACAGCGCCTATTGCCTAGCGTCGGATTTCACCGCTACTCCTCCCCTTCCGGTTGCTGGCATTTCCCCCCGGCACTATTTTGAATGGACACCGCTGCTGCTTGCCGGGCTTAGCCCCGCCCTAGATGATTGTGATTGGTTTAAAGAAATAAAAACAGGCCCGCCCAGTTTCCCCACGGATAGACGGCTTGAGGTAGCCTGGTTCCAACACTTTAACCGTACAATATAATCCCCGTTAGCAAGTTCAACCATTCTTAGTTATTGTACCAATGAGACGGCAGACAATACATCTGCTTTATCAACTAAACTTCAAATTTCAGTTCAGTTCATCTTTAAGGTGGCACATTATACCACGAGGTGTGAGTGTGATTAGCCGTTACAAGCCGATTTTGCAAATCGGCCTCTTCTGACATCACAAGTGGGCGTGTTATTAAAGTGGTCCAATGGTGCCAGTAAACATTGAACTTTGAGACCCTAATGACCAACAGATTTGAGTACATGGTAGATGTGGTTAAGCGTGTGCGTGTCTGTCTGTCTGTCTGTCTGTCTGTCTGTCTGTCTGTCTGTCTGTCTGTCTGTCTGTCTGTCTGTCTGTCTGTCTGTCTGTCTGTCTGTCTGTCTGTCTGTCTGTGTCTGTCTGTGTGCCTGTCTGTCTGTCTGTCTGTCTGTCTGTCTGTCTGTCTGTCTGTCTGTCTGTCTGTCTGTCTGTCTGTCTGTCTGTCTGTCTGTCTGTCTGCCACGGTGTCTGTCTGTGTGTGTGTCTGTCTGCTTGTCTCTGTGTGTTTCTGTCTGCGTGTGTGTCTGTATGTGTCTGTCGGCCCCTCTCTGTGTGTGTCTGTCTGCATGTCTGTCTGTCTGCATGTGTGTCTGTCCGTCTGTCTGTCTGTCCCTTTGTCTACCCTTCTCTCTGCATGTGTCTGCATGTCTGTGCACTTGCATGAGCCTCTACCTTACAAAGTTGTTCCAGGGAGTATTCCTCAATGTCTGCAGAAAAACACACACACACACACACACACACACACACACACACACACACACACACACACACACACACACACACACACACACACACACACACACACACACACACACACACACACACACACACACACACACACACACACACAATCACACAAACACACACAGTAGAGAAATTTAAGCAACCTGTTTGACTTGTTAGAGCTTCAGAAGGGCATGTTTAACTTAGAGGAACCAGTTAACCAGCCGGTAAACCATTTAGTATGTCAGTCAATTAACTGGCCCCTAAAAACAAACACAACATATGAATAACACACAGGAGATTGTGTTCTGGTCACAACTTAACTTAACTAAAACCGTGGGAGCAAATCCCTCACGGAAGACATGTAAGGTAACGGAGAGACTGTGAACGCTAAGAATCACACACACACACACACACACACACATTAAGAAACACACATACACATACAATAAGAAACACACACACGAACACACAGACAAACACACTAACAAACAGAAACACACATACACTTACAGACACACATACACTAACAAACAGACACACACGCACACACACACATACAATAACAAACATACACACACACACACACACGCACACACACACACACACACACACACACACACACACACACACACACACGCACACACACCCCTACCTTCGGGTGCAGTTGACTCTCCATATCCTTTCATGTCCAGAGCGAACACACTGAAACCTGCTGCTGCCAGCGCTGGAATCTAGAGGAGCAGAGTACAGTAGAGTACAGTAGATTACGGTAGAGGACAGTAGAGTATACTAGAGTACAGTAGAGTACGGTAGAGTACAGTAGAGTACAGTAGATTACGGTAGAGTATAGTAGAGTACAGTAGAGTACGGTAGAGTACAGTAGAGTACAGTAGAGTACAGTAGAGTAAGGTAGAGTACAGTAGAGTATGGTAGAGTACATTAGAGTAGGGTAAAGTATGGTAGAGTGCAGTAGAGTATAGTAGAGTACAGTAGAGTACAGTAGAGTATAGTAGAGTACGGTAGAGTATGGTAGAGTGCAGTAGAGTACGGTAGAGTAGAGTATAGTAGAGTAGGGTAGAGTACAGTAGAGAACAGTACAGTAGAGTGCAGTAGAGTGCAGTAGAGTACGGTAGAGTATGGTAGAGTGCAGTAGAGTATAGTAGAGTACAGTAGAGTACAGTAGAGTAGAGTATAGTAGAGTACAGTAGAGTACGGCAGAGTAGAGTATAGTAGAGTACGGTAGAGTACAGTAGAGAACAGTACAGTAGTGTGCAGTAGAGTACAGTACTGTGGGAGCCAGAATAAAGAAGGAGACAAGTTTCTGTCATTTTGTATTTTTGTATTTCTCTGAGTTATCTCCCTCTAATGGCTCAACCATGCGTGGGACCTTGACATCTATATAAGGGTGACACTACCTGGGGGGAGGGGCTGGAGCAGGAAGACACAGACTTTGACCTTGTGCCAGAGAATAGAACTGAACCCTTGATTATCTTTGCAATCCTTAATTTGAATCACCTGAAAGAACTTTTGAGTATTTTTGTATTTCCATTTAGTCTAATTAAACCGATCGGAATGTTTAACGTTAAACCGCACTGGACCTGGATTTCTTTGGATTTAGTATGTCTAGTATAAGCGTCAGACAAGCTCAGCCAACTCAGTGTTGAATTAAGGACAAGAATTAATCACATCATAAGTCAAAGACTCCTTCTAACAAGTAATTCCAAGAAGAAGCACTGGATTGGAACTGCAGAGAAAGATCTGGATGGACTTGATGAATGTGGGCAAGCACATGGCCTGATTGTTTAAGAGCATGAGTATACAACCCTCAATGCATTTGATAATTGATTGAAAATTGACGGTTGAAAACTAAGGGTGAATTCCGTTTCTTTGCTCCAAACAAAATCTCAGCCATACCCCTCGCTGTTGCGCGTTCACGTGCCATGGAGTCATGTCCCGAAAGCCATTTTAAGGAAGGGTAAGGGGTAAGGGGGAGGGCTAACATCCCCCATCGAAGCCCAGCCGCAGGCCGCAGCAGCCCGACCGCGGGCTGCCCGACTGCGGGCTGCCCGACCCCGGTCCACAGCCAGGCTACGGAGCCCGTGGCCGGGCTTCGAAGCCCGCGGCCGTGCTGCTGCGGTCGGGCTGCCGCGACTTTTAATTTACCCTTCAGGAAAGATGATGTGTTAATGCCCAACAATCGCCACATTGCCATGCAACGTCTACAAAGCCTGATAACAAAGTTTAAGAGAAATTGGTCTTTCCATAACGAGTATACTGCTTTCCTGAATGATGTCATTACTCAGGGATATGCAGAGCCTGTCCCGCAGCTAGAAATGGAGGGAGCTCTGGGAAGAACCTGGTATATATCACATCATTGAGTATACCATCCTATGAAGAACACATTCAGGATGGTGTATGACTGTGGAGTGGTGTACCAGGGCACATCCCTCAACTCAGAACTGTTGCAAGGTCCTGATCTTAGCAATTCACTAGTTTGCCCAGGTTCAGGAGAGTACCCGTCGTGCTCATGGCCGACATTAGATCTATGTTCCACAAGGTCAGGGTGTCCAAGTCAGACATAGAGTTCCTGTGCTTTTTATGGTGGTGAGACAGAGGCATTGAACAGGACCCAATAGACCACTGCATGCTGGTACATGCTAGACCACTGCATTCCTCCCCAAGTTGTGCCACCTTTGCACTGGAAGAACTGCTGAGGACAATCAACATTCAAGATGCATCGTTATTATGTCGATGATTGTCTGACCTCATTGCCCACAGTACAGGACGTAGTGCAGCTGACATCAGACCTGACGGCGCTGTGCAACAAAGGAGGATTCCAACTCACCAGGCGGGTGAGCAACAATGGAGCCGCGTCGTCAACGATAAAGGTGAAGGAAAGAGGACGATTCTGTATTGGAGTACATAGCCAATGACAGTGCGAGATTGTAAACTTTGGTCGCAAATAGTGTGTCCTTCATTAGAGAAAACAGCAGTGTCCAGCAATGGAAGTTCACTGAAAAACAAGCACAACCTGGCGGAAGAGGCGGAGTGTGCAAAAGTTCCTGGACAACAGACGATGGATTTGTGGTCCTGAATTTCTTTGGAAACCAATGAATACCTGGCCCACAGAAACGGGCAATCCATCTTTGTCAAAAGACGACCCAGAGGTAAAATGTCCCCCTCTTGTGTGCAATGCTGTAAGTCAAGACATGCCAAGTCCTACCTTTAAACTTCTCACTCACTTCTCAGACTGGGCCAAATTGGTGAGAGCCGTGGCCTGGTATCAAAAGCTTGGAGGCAGCCTGATGGCCCTGGCTGCGAAAAGGAAACAACTTTCGAATAATGTCACCACACATTCACAACCTCAGAATCTAACCTCTCAGTTACAAGCCTTTAAGTCAAAGCTGAGAGAGCAATTCTTTCATTGACTAAACGACAAGTTTTTCCCATTGAGTATGAGAAGTTAGGAATGGCACCACCTACTGTTCCTAAAAGTAGCGGAATTTACGGATGGATTGATTCGAATAGGAGGACGGCTGTCAAGAGCCGCCCTTTTGGAAGTAATGAATTCAGAGCCAGAGCCATTCACCTAGATATGGCATACTCCCTCGACACTGACTCCTGAATCCACGCAATAAGGAGATTCATATGCAGATGTGGGCAAGTACAGCACATCTGGTCCGACAATGGCATCAATCTAGTTTGTGCTGAAAAGGAGTTGAGGAAGGCTTTGTCCAAATTTAACAACAGTAAGATCCAAAATACCATGCTGGAAAGAGGAATTAACTGGACCTTCAATCCACAAGGGGTGTGGGAGAACAACAAACCACGACGGGTGTGGGAGAGAATTATAAGGTATGTGAGATGGATCCTAAATTCTCTTTTACACAAACAAACCTTGACCGATGGTCTCCCACACCCTGTTTTGCGAAATTGAGGCCATCCTTAAAAACCGCCCGATCGCCACAACATCCTCTGACCCTTCTGATTTCGGACCACTTAACCCTATCACATCCTTCTACTGAATTCCAAACGTGTTCTTCCTCCTGGTGAGTTCACCAGAGCAGACTTGTACGCCAGGTGCCGGTGAAAAAAAGTACAGTATTTGGCAGACTTATTCTGGAGGTGTCTCACATTGGACCCTTCCTCCCCAAGGTCTTCATGGCCTCTAAAAAGAGTCCTGGAAACAAAGCCTGAATCTAAAGGATTATTCAGAAAAGTCAAGTTAAAAACGAAGATCGGCATCCTTGAGTGGCCAATTACTAAGCTGTGCCAGCTTCTAGAAGAACAATATGTTTGGCCATATTGAAGAACATTGAAGAACATGCAATGCATTTACAGCAGAGAGAGGTCATTTTTCCCGAAGCTCCGCTAGGCATTCTTTATTTTATTTCATGATCATAATACTTAACAACGTATAGTTTGTTTCTGCCGTCCTCCATCGGTCGATTCGACAATATATTTTGGCACTTTTTATGACTCTCGGATCAGACCGCAGCAAAAGCCTTGGAATTTCCTAATGCCAACATGCCTCTGTTCTCGGATATCTCAGGCACGGAGACTGGGAAATGCACAGACTGCACCAAACTGCGACAGACAGTGGATTTATTTGAAACGAGACTAGCAGCATTAGAAAAATGCAAAGGACTCCTCCAGGAAACCGTTCCGATGGGTGAGTTTGCGGAACTAACTCAGACAAATACACAACAAGTTGATCAAAGGTACATTGTATCCTTCCCGAAGCTGGACAAGAGAGAGACAGTTCCAGCTGCGTCTCACTGGCACAGAGTCGGCGCTAAGCCAAAACAACATACCAAACTGTATCAACACGTTCACTCAACGCCAAATGCTAAGCTACTCAAAGCTAAAGTTGCATGTATCAGCCGGATTAGCCCATCACTGAAGTTAACCCTGCCAGAACCGGTTCCTGCCCCTTCAAGAGTCCACGAACGCGCCTGCCACCCATGCACCCCTGAGCCCCGAGAGAAATTGGAATATGTTGGCATCAAACTTGCATCTGTGTCAATGATAGCATCGCCACGTCAAGGCCACAGGCTGATAACACCCAAGAGGCTGGCGCCCCAGCCCCCCCCCTGTACTGATAGTAGTCCTGAGTATTACTGAGACAAAAAAGGGTTCAGCCGTAGACACAGTTTAAAGGAAGTTTCACATAATCTGTTGAACCCAAGGTTGCTGACGTCAAAACAGGGCAACTTTTGCATTCATGCTGTAACCAAAGGGAAACTTAGACACACTGCTAACCTGACAAATCTCATATCTATTGCCTCCAAACCAAAAACAACCTTAAAGCCTATCAACAACACCATCAGGATGGCTCTAATTAATGTTAGGTCTCTCAATAACAAATAATTTTTAGTTAATGATTTTATTACCACTTCTAAACCGGATTTTATGTTTTTAACTGAAACATGGCTGGAACAAAATAAAACAACCGTTCTGATAGAGACAGCTCCTCCCAACTATAACTTTTTTGATTCATGTAGATCTGGAAAAAGAGGTGGAGGGGTTGCCTCTGTATTTAAAAATGTATTTCATGGGAAACAGAGGTTATTGGGTGATTTTCCATCATTTGAATACCTTACTGCTGTATTGAAATGCTCCCCCAGAGTTCTCCTCTGGGGGAGGAGAACTCTTCTATTAATTATTTACAGGCCACCCACATACTCTGCAAATTTTTTTGATGACTTCACAGAATTATTGTCTAGCATCTCCACAGAATTTGACTGTCTAGTTATAACTGGTGACTTCAATTTTCATACTGATGATTTGAATGACGAGTGTGCAAAAAAACTTTTTACCATTTTGGACACATTTCAACTGTCTCAACATGTGAAAGAGGCTACTCATTGTAAGGGGCACACTCTAGACCTGCTTGTCACAAAGGGCCTCAATGTGTCTGATCTCTCTGTGACTGATCCTTCCTTGTCTGACCACTTTTGTGTTTTCTTTAACAACGTGGCAAGGATGGCATGCTTTAATGTTATCGACTCTCAAACTCGGAAACTGTGGAAACTGTGACACAACTAAAGCCAACCACCTGTTGCCTTGATACTTTACCTACCAACCTCTTTAAGAATGTTTTCGACTGCCTACCAGTAGACATATTGCAGATGGTTAACAACTCTCTCCAGTCAGGCAATTTCCCAAAAGCTTTGAAAACTGCAGTTATTAAACCCCTTTTTAAAAAGCGGAGCCTAGATGCCTCTATTATTAACAACTACAGACCAATATCAAATCTACCCTTCATAAGTAAAATCATTGAGAAAGTTGTCCTCCCGCAACTTAATCACTTCCTAGCATCAACTGGTTGCTATGACACCTTCCAATCAGGATTTCAACCCCTGCACAGCATTGAGACTGCCCTTATTAAAGTTGTAAACGACATCCGTCTTAACCCAGACTCTGGCAAAACCTCAATAAAGCCTTATAGTGCGGAAAATACGGTAGTCGTCGTTTGTATTTCTTTCGAAATGGTGAACTTTTGCATGGTGCCATCTTCTATGTCAGATCCAGTACCCTCCGCCATTGTACTTCAATTTTATCAACAGCCTCTGTTAGCTTAGCTTCAGACGCTGTGGATGTTAGTTTCTGCTGTTAAAGTCCCACCCACTGGCACTGCTCTAATAGGTCTGTAACGTCAGTGGGTCCCACCCCCTATAGAGGGGTGGGACTAGTGGTTGTAGTCTTACGAGAATCCTCCCCTCTTACACTTCCTATTTACTTCTACGCAAAAATCGTCATATTGCGTCATCTTAAACAGGAAGTGTTGGAGATCGATACAGATCTCTCCAGTCTCTCCAGAAAATAAGGGAATGATGCACGACCATTCAAAAATATGAGTGGGTTTGTAACGATACAAAGCTTAATGGAAATGGGTGAAGTTTCCCTTTAAAGCTCAGCCAACGCAGTGGTCAATTAAGGTCAAGAATTAAACAGGTAAAGCACAGTAGAGTGCAGTAGATTACAATAGGGTACAGTAGAGTAGAGTGAAGTAGAGTACAGTAGGGTAAGGTATAGTATGTTGGAGTACAGTAGATAAGAGTACAGCAGAGTACAGTAAAGTACAGTACAGCAGAATACAGTGGAATGGAGTAAAGTAGTGAAGAGCACAGTAGAGTACACAACAGTGCAGTAGAGTACAGTACAGGTGCAGTAGAGTACAGTAGAGTCCAGTGGCGTGAGGTACAGTAGAGTACAGTACAGTATAGTCTAAAGTACAGTACGGTAGAGTAGAGTACATTACAGTACAGTAGAGTACCAGTACAGTAGAATCCAGTAGAGTACAATAAAATACAGCAGAGTACAGTGGAGTGCAGTACAGTATAGTAGTAGGAAGTAGTATAGTAGGAAAACTATTGGTAGAGTACAATAGAGTACAGTAGAGAAGAGTAGAGTACAGTAGCATATCCATTATTATAGTAGAGTACAGTAGAGTACAGTAAGACATCTATTGTTAGAATGGAGTAGATGGGGAAATAGAGTAGAGTAGAATGGGTAACAATGAGTGTGTGAGTGCATGCGCGCATGACTTTGTCTGTGTTTGTGTGTACGTACGCGCTTGCGTGTGTGTGTGTTCAAGTGCGTGTTCACGTGCGTGTGCGTTCCTACCTGATACCTCCAGGAGTACCAGCTCTCGGGGAACCCGTGACAGAGCAGTACGGGCGGTCCGTTGCCCATGGTGACATAGTGAGTCCTCACCCCTGGCTGGGCACACCCAAGCACACCCCCCCACACACACCGTTACCCATGATGCAACTCACCCGCCGGCTGGTACCACAGGGCCACATGGTGGTGGTGGCAGCCATGGCAACACAGCATCCGGTGGGATACGGTACCTTGATGCTGACATAGCCGTGGGATACGTTGTCGGGACGGCAGGACATCGAAGGGTCGTCCCCGGTGGACGCCTGGGACACACACACACACACAGCACACACACGCACGCATACGTGCAAGTGTGCACACATACACACATGCGCACGGGCACACACCAACAAACACACTTGAGAATTTGCAGCAAATTGTCTGACTTATTTGAGCTTCAGGAGTTAAGCAAACAGCTAACCATTGTGTAAACCAGCCGGTTAACTAGCAAGTAAAAGTTAACTAGTTGGTAAACCAGCGAGTAAACCAGATTGCAAACCAGTCGATAAACCAGCAGGTCAACCAGTGTGTAGACCAGTGTTTAAACCAGCCATTAAACCAGTGTGAGTCGCAGCCGGTGAAACCAGTCAGCCCAGTGGTCGTACCGGGAGGCTGGTGAGGGAGGCCAGCTGGTTCAGAGCGGCGGTCAGCTGGTCCACGCGGACCACTGTCAGACCCTCCGCCTCCGCAGAGATCACTGACTCCCCCTCCTCACACAGGTAGAGGGTCTGGGGGGGGGGGGAGAGAGAGAGAGAGAGAGAGAGAGAGAGAGAGAGAGAGAGAGAGAGAGAGAGAGAGAGAGACGAAGAGTGGGGGGGGGAGAAAGAGGGAGAGGGAGAGAGAGATGAAGTATAATTCATCATAATCATGTTTAACTGTTTAAACCAGAAGTAGGCAGGAAGTCTGTTGCTGTGTCTGAAGTTATGAAATTTCAATTACGTTAGTTCACTTACATTGAGTGCACTTATTTATAGCCACAGTGCTCTCATTACTACATTGCATTGTCAAAACAGCCTTCGCGCACCTACCGGAAATGAGTTTGCAGTTTGACGGTTCTTCTGCTGTGGTATTTTTTTTTCTTCTGCCTGATCATTTCCGTTAGTCGCCTGTATTAGCAATCTAGCAATATTCACGTCATCGTTCTTGATACGACTGATTACAGAATAAACAATATAAAAACACTGGTCTGATCCAGCCTAAAACATTGTAGTTGTACTGAAAAAAAACTAATATGTGTAATATTACTGACATTTGTAGAAAACGTCGGTCTCAAATGTTACAATGTCCTCCATTTTCCGATTTGAAATTCCCGCCCCTTCTGCTACTTAGACAAGATGGCGGCCGTTGAGGGTGGAAAGTGTCCATCGGTCCACATTCAAGTTTTAGATCGTTTTGAGTGCACCACCGAGGTACTTCCACTGCACTGCGTTTTGGCACACTCTCAGTCTTTGCGCAAAGAAGAATCCCTAGGGTGGACTAATGATTTATAAGTCTGTAATTTTTTTTTTTTCTTTCTTTCTTTCTTTCTTTCTTTTTCTATGCTTTTACCACTGGTTGTATGCCTAATTCTAATTCAACGTTCTCATGCTCTTATTTCCTATTATTTCCTGTTTTAGAATTATGTACTGACCCTTCTATATTTTCATATTTGTGGGAAGCACAAATTGCAGCAGTGTATGAAATGGGCTACATAAATAAACTTGCCTTGCCGTGCCTTGTGTTACTGTGTGTGTGTTGATTTGTTTGTGTGTGCCATGCAGGAGGTATCTCCCTGAGTGTGCCTGTCTGTATAACTGTGTATGTGTGTCTCTGTGTTAATCTATCTGTCTGTCAGTCTGTCTGTCTGTTATCCCATATTCTTTATCACTGTATATATTTGAATATCTGTTGACGAGATATTCAAATATCTGTTGACTAGATATTTAAATCTCTCTCTCACACACACACACACACACTGGTTTCCACAGCCACACAATGCTGTTCTGTGTCCAGAGAAAGCTCTGTTTCACATAACACACTCACACGCACAGACACACACACACACACAGACACACACAACGACTTAAACTACCCATCTCTCTCTCTCTCTCTCTCTCTCTCTCTCTCTCTCTCTCTCTCTCTCTCTCTCTCTCTCTCTCTCTCTCTCTCTCTCTCTCTCTCTCTCTCTCTCTCTCTCTCTCTCTCTCTCTCCCTCACCTGTTGTGGTGTGACCCCCAGTCCCTTCAGGGCGGCTGTGAACAGGGCGGGCTCCGGGACCCTGCAGCTCTCCCGGTAGGACAGCAGGACCCGGTCAAAGTGGGCGTGGAGAACAGAGAGGAGGCGGGCCCAGCCGGGGCCACTGGCCGAGTCATCCACCCAGTGATTGGCCAGCACGGCCGTCCGTATCCCTGAAGGAGGGAAGAGAGATGATAGAGGAGGTTGGGTGGGAGAGAAGGGAAGAGAGAGAGAGAGAGAGAGAGAGAGAGAGAGAGAGAGAGAGAGAGAGAGAGAGAGAGAGAGAGAGAGAGAGAGAGAGAGAGAGAGAGAGTGAGAGAGAGAGAGAGAGAGAGAGAGAGAGAGACAGAGACAGAGACAGAGAGAGGGTTGGACTGAAGATGGTTGGTTTAAGTCGGTGTGTGTGTTTGTGTGTCTGTGTGTGTGTGTGTGTGTGAGTCTGTCCTGTGAGTGCGTTATGTGAAACAGAGCTTTCTCTGGACACACAACAGCAACAGCACATGACACTCATCATGGTTACCATGGTTACCAGAAGTGGTATGTGGTGCTCTGAATGGCGTGGAATGTGTTGTGCGTCTGTGGAAACTTGTGTGTGTGTGTGTGTGTGTGTGTGTGTGTGTGTGTGTGTGTGTGTGTGTGTGTGTGTGTGTGTGTGTGTGTGTGTGTGTGTGTGTGTGTGTGAGTCTGTCCTGTGAGTGCGTTATGTGAAACAGAGCTTTCTCTGGACACACAACAGCAACAGCACATGACACTCATCATGGTTACCATGGTTACCAGAAGTGGTATGTGGTGCTCTGAATGGCGTGGAATGTGTTGTGCGTCTGTGGAAACTTGTGTGTGTGTGTGTGTGTGTGTGTGTGTGTGTGTGTGTGTGTGTGTGTGTGTGTGTGTGTGTGTGTGTGTGTGTGTGTGTGTGTGTGTGTGTGTGTGTGTGTGTGTGTGTGTGTGTGTGTGTGTGTGTGTGTGTGTACAAACGTATTTACGTTGATGTTTTTCGCGTGTGAGTATGTTTGATCCGTGGGGTATTCCACAAACGGAGTTAACGCTGAACTCTGTGCCGAAAACTCTGGGTTAGTCGGCACAGGGTCAATCATGACCCTGTGCCGACTAACCCAGAGTTTTCGGTTCCACAGCAGCGGTTATGCATTAGTTCAATCAACTCGTGGTTGGTTAACACAGGGTTGTGCGCGTCCACGCCAAACCTAAAAAGACGTGATGTATGGATCATGGAAACCCTGATCGAAATGGCGAAACGGGCCGCTTATTTCAATGAAATGGAACTCCAGGTTCTCCTGGAGAGCAATGACAAGGAGAAGGACATTATCACAAGAAAAGGGAAAGCTAAAGCCTCTGCAACCCGGAGAACCAAAGCCAATCGTGAAAAGGCAGACAGTCAACAGACTGGATCTGGCCCTCAAATTGCCTTGACCCCGGTGGAGGAGCTGTTAATAAACATAAATTCCGGGCGCCCTGAATTTCCTCAGAGAGTCAGGGGCCATGCGAGGGTACCCCACTGGTTGAATGTAGGTTTTTGTGTTTTCTTGTATTTTAGATTTTGTTTGCCTTCGAAGTAACGCATGCGAACCGTGTGCGTGCCACGGCATATGTTCCAAATGTTGTTGTTTCTTGTAACTGGGTAGAAAACCTCATCTCATCTCATATCAAAAGTGACAATTCATCAACTTCACAGATCAAGATGGATCAGTGCTTGTAATGAAGCCGCCGGCTACGATCGAACATTCTTCAGTGGATTTAAGTCCGTTAGGACTATTTTATACTTTATATTGTAAGCGCCTCTCGGCATAGTACTCAGCCAATATTGCTCTTTGTATGATAGGAGGCCGATAAAAATCTTGGATGGGTCATCTCAAAGGACTGAGATGTGCTCAGCATCTCCAACATTATAGATAAAACTCCCATTTGCAAAAAACGGAGGGCTACG
>NC_079418.1:8658010-8705510 GCF_026213295.1 Gadus chalcogrammus
CAATATAATACAATACAACACAATACAACACAATACAATACAGTGTACAATGGTGGCCAGAAGGGGGAGGGTGGCTATGCAGAGTCGAGGTGGACTCTGAACAGGTGAGTCTTGAGTCTTTTTCGGAAGATAGTGTGTCAAGTAAGGTCGATTTCTTAGAGTCCAGGAGACAGGGAGGAGGTGGAGAGGTCTGTGGGCAGATAAGGGAGAGGGAGGTGGGGGCTGTTGGAAAATTTCCAAGGCCTTGGGAAAGGTGGGGGTTTTACCAGCGGGGACTGAAGGACTGAAGAGGAATAGATTCCTCTTCAGTCCTCGGCGGCGACATGTTTGCTGCGTTCTGAACCAAATCAAAGCAGCGTGTGTGTGACGTCACGACGCATTTGCCGCGACCGGAACCGATAAGCGGAATCGTTAAGCAGGCTTGCTAACGATTCCAAGGAATCGGTTGACTCGGAACCGGTTCTGAACAAGAACCGGTTCTCGATTCCCATCCCTAGGTCAGAGTGACCTGATGGCCAGCTGCATGAGTAAGAAAGAGGGCGGGGCTGACAGTGAAAGTTTTAGATAATAGGCGCTGTATGAGACAGAGAGATAGAGACATCGTCCCGACGGGGGCTCCATGCGGGGCGGCCCTGAGCCCTTTGCGATCTCCGGACTTTCGAACTTAGAAAACTTAGAAAACTCAGAAAACTTGGAACATCCGATCTCCGTACTTTCGGACTTAGAGAGATTAGAACATCCGATCTCCGTACTTTCGGACCATTTGATGAGACCTTCCTGGCTGTGGGACCATTTGATGAGACCGACCCTTCCGTGCCCGAGGAGAGAGAGAGCTCCTCTCTCTCTCCCTACTGTCGACACCGGAGAAGCGTAGTGTAGAGAGGTAAGAATCAGTGCGGGGGCCGACGACAAGGGAACAACGGCCTTTCTCTTCACACAGCTGAGGGGAGTGTTGAACATAGTGCAGAGAGGTGAGAAAACAGGAATCGAAATTATCGTAGACAAATCCACCAAGATGTGTTCCAGATGTATTTTATGTCACTTATTTAGAAGTGTCACTGACGGCATTTTATTAGTCACTATATTATATGTATTAACATGTTTCTTTTTGAAGGCCTTCACCGCTTGCTGCAATGTCCCAGATATTAATCCTGCAAATAAAACTATATTCAAACCATTCCTTTTCAATCATTCCAAGGACCTGCTACGGAGGAGTGTAGGTTAGAGCTTCAGTGAACGAACTGACGGTTCTAGTATAGGCATCGTGGATCTAAGAGGTTACCTAGTACAAAGAAATCAAACGTATCCCGGGAGTTAGTCATTCCAAACTCCTAAAACATCTCAGCAAATTCACCAAGTGCACGGATCCCAGAGGAGAGCTATCATAACAGACGTGATCGGCCTGCCACATTCCTGGCTACGGGTTATGCCCAGGGGTGGGGCACCGAGGTAAGAGGGATAGGCGTCTGATACAAGGTAGTTAGGGGCTGAGCGAATCTCCTCACCAACCTGTTACAACCGTTACGGGATACAGGTTTCACTAGCATCGCCATTTAGGGGGTGGTAGAATTGACGGATCTGACAAGTGACACACACACACACACACACACACACACACACACACACACACACACACACACACACACACACACACACACACACACACACACACACACACACACACACACACACACACATACACACACACACACACACACACACACAGACGACGGTTAAGAACCATTGTACGCCTAAACCAGAACTCAATGAACCCGAGGGAAGGTTAACTTGATGCATTTTATTTTTATGCTGTCATTGTGTTGTCAAGCCCCTTGTGTTGGAAATTTTGCCCGAATGGGCTACATAAATTAAGTTTTTAATTTAATTTCCGCGCTCTTCAATGTGTGTGTGTGTGTGTGTGTGTGTGTGTGTGTGTGTGTGTGTGTGTGTGTGTGTGTGTGTGTGTGTGCACGTGTGTGTGTGTGTGTGTGTTGTTGTGTGTGTGTGTTTGTGTGTGCCCTTACCCAACGGGTTTAACTCTTGCAAGTTTAACTTGAACTCTCACCTAAATAAACTAAATAAACCCTATATCACCTCCGCAACCTAGACATGAGAAGAGATTCAGCTGTATTGTCATTTAGCGAATTTCAGGTAGTGCAAATTAAATACAATTGACATCCCACCAGAAGTGCAAAAGAAGCATTGCAAACCGGTTGAGCACAGTATTTTGAGCAGTTATGTAGACAAGAGATGAGTTATGTACAACAGTGTATAGTTATGTACGGTTTTAACCTGTTAAGCCCTATTTCACAGGCCTCCTGCCCGAAATCACATGCCCATAATGAATAGAGCATGCCTCCACAACTACAAGGGGTATATGAATAAAGTTGGTTTCAAAAAGAAGGTAAGACCTGTGAGGTGGCTTCAGAAGTGTCAGAATCAATATAGATGTTACTGTGTCAGAGTAAATTCAGCTAGAACATAGTAAGAAATGTCAATTTTCAATTTTCGCCTAGAGAAAACACATTATTTAGAGTGAATACCACCTTGAAACTATGTGATAGTAGCCCAGAACCTTTAGGGAAACATGTAACAACATCTGATGAGTACCCTGTTCCAGGATAAATGCTAATAAAGTGAATAAAGTGATTTTAGAGAGGTTTTAGTACAGGTAGGTCCAGACAGACTAAATGGTGCCATTTGGGCACTTTTGGGCACCATCAGTGCCATTTGACCTTTCTAAGGTACCAGACTGTAAAACAAATTTTATTTCACTGACATATCACTATAGGTATTCATTCCATCCAAATTCAACAGTTTTGACTTGTTTTGAAATTTCACCCAGACCTCTATACATTTTCCCAGTCAAAGAAAACCATACAATCGAAATGAAGTTTGACTCCAACTGGAGCAGATATATTTGAGAACAACATATAATAAAACCAAACTGTATAAAAAAAGGTAAAAACACAGCTAAAAACTACAATCACTAGGGATAAAGATATATATATATATATATATATATATATATATATATATATATATAAACAGAAGTGGGGGGGCTGACGCTGGAGCAGGAGCAGTCGATGAAGGTGGCTCATAATCAGCATCATCATCATCACTGTGGAACCCAAGAAGAAGAAAGAAAATAATGTAACTTCAAACAGACAAGTAACAATATGTTGGGGTAAACAAGACATGTACTGGGGTAGTCAACTAACAATCCAGTTTGCACCAGTTTGAGTGTGTGGATTTACTAAATTCATTGCAGGATAATAAATCAAATCCAAGTTTATTTATCACTTGCACAGCAATGCTTGGTTTGCTAGGTCCTCTCAACAATGCAAAAAGGAATAAAGAGAAGAAAGGATAGAGATAGTATCAAATAAACTATGTACAATATATTGATAATGATAATTGATGCAAATAATATCATAAATATAAATATAAGGCAAAGAGTACCGGTAGTGAGTGTGTGGAATGAGTAGAGTGAGTAGGGTGATCGATAGATAGATAATATCTAATAAGGTGTTAGATCGTCAATTTGACACCAAATCAATAAGTAATCGATAACAGAGATTACATACCTTTCAGGTGATGGAATCGATATTCTGAATCACTGTTGTCCGTGTCCAGTTCTGGCAACAGCAAGTCACTGACGTCAGACCCGTGGCATGTTAACTGCATAAAGACCATCTATCGCTAACTGTGTTCTCAATGTTTTTTCTAGACAATATCGCCTAACAGCCTACCGACACTTTCTGGAATGGGTCCTGCAAGGCGAGAGATTGGGCAGAGGCTGTCGTGTCGTTTTACCTACTTGCGTCGTGCAGACCATCCGACTAAAATATCCAGCTCCAGACGACCAGTACTGCGGGCACCAAGAAGCTGACGACGCTCAGGAGGGACTATAAGTTTCATTGTTTACTACTTGAAATAAATGTTTCAAATTCACGTTGTTGTAGTCCTTAGTAGTTTTGCCCCAAGTGTATATTCAAGAAATAATATTATTGGACGACCAACATTTCACAAGTGGAGCCACTAAGCTACTGTTGCCTTAGATGAAAACAATAGCAGAATAACGGTCATACATCATTTTTATAAAGTATTATAAGTCTAAATTGCACTATAAGTTAGTTGCATATCAGTTACCTCCTTCCAAGTTTACAATGTTGAACTTTGGTGTAGACAGAGCAGGAGTTACACTATATTTTTTATTCACAAATGAAAGAATTGTCATGGATAGACAACAGATTAAAAAAAAACAGGGTCAAAATAAATAAATTATAATATATATACAGTAGAGGGAGAATCTAAAAAGGCACTGCTGGAGGTGTCCCAGAAGAGCAGAGGAGAGAGAGATGGAGTTGGGTGCTATGGGAAGAGGTCTCGGAAGCGGCTTTGGAACAAAGTTGTGGCAGCCACCTTTGGTTTAGGTTCAGGGGAAAAATGTTGGGTGACAAAGCAGGTTGTGGCATGGTGAGTGAGGAGGTTGGGACTTTGAACTTGATGTTATGTGATGTTGTTGTTGCATGTCTTCTGTCCATGAACCCTCTTGATTAGATGTCCGATAAACTGGGTGGTGTGTGGCGTGATGATTGTTTTCAATATCCATTGCTTGGACTTCTTGCAGTACACCTGTTTGAACTGTGGTTCTCCTGTTAATGACAAGGAATATGATTACACAGAAAATCTGAATGAAGATTTGTCTAGTAGACTTCTCTCCCCAGGAATAGATTAAACCTTTCAGCGACGTATGCCTAATGAGTTAGCTGTGAACTTTCTAATTTGGTTATTATAATATTCAAAGAGCACACGGTAACACACCTGTCACTGTGGTGGCTTGTTTCCTTCTCACAATGTTTTCATTGTGCTCTAGGCTAGCGAGGTAGCACCTCTTCCTCATTTCATCATATGAGAAGGCCTGGCGTTTGGGGAGGTATTTCAGGAGAGTACTATGAAAGATCTCCAGTGGCCCTGTATGCAATTAAAAAGAGAGAATTGATATGACTGATTAAAACATGTTCATTGTGTCGTGGAAATATCAATCATAACTACAATATACAAATTATATTAACCTTGTTTGCATAATTAACCTTGTTTGCATAATTAACCTTGTTTGCCACTGCCGCCCACAGCCTCGAAGTAAACTGTGGGCCACGGTCAGAGGAGAGGTCAGCAGGAGTGCCGTAGCGGGAGACCCACACCGCGATGAACGCCCGGGCCAGGTCGGGGGCTGTCGTTGAGGAGAGCGGGACTGCCTCCGGCCAGCGCTTCGTCCTGTCCACCATGGTGAAGAGGTAAGTGAAGCCGTGAGAGGGGGGTAAGGGTCCCACCAGGTCCACGTTGACATGGTCGAACCTCCGCTCTGGCACCGAGAAGTGTTCCAGGGGGGCCTTGACATGGCGATGCACCTTGGCGCGTTGACAGGCAGTGCAAGTGTCGACCCAGGCCCACACATCTCTCTTGAGTCCGTGCCAGACGAACTTCTCTGACACCAGCCGTGAGGACGGTTTCCGACCTGGGTGAGACAAGCTGTGTACCGCCTCGAAGACGGGGCGTCTCCAGTTGGCGGGGACTACAGGCCTTGGCTGACCTGTGGAAACGTCGCACAGGAGCTTGGCCCCTGCATCACTGAAGAGCACCTCCTCCAGACGCAGCCCCGTGTCCGACGACCTCAGAGCTTGGACGGAGGGGTCGGCGGCCTGATCCACAGCCATGCGGGAGTAGTCCAGGTTCAGCTGGACTGCACCGACCACCGCCCTGGAGGGACAATCCGCGACCACGTTGGACTTCCCAGCCACGTGCTGGATGTCTGTGGTGAACTCGGAGATGTAGGAGAGTTGGCGCTGCTGGCGGTCGGACCACGGCTCCGCTGTCTTGGACATGGCGTGTGTGAGCGGCTAGAAGGTCACCATCCCGATGAACCCCTTGAGCTCGCTGACCGTGCAGGGGCGTGGGAAGGCTGCAACAGCTTCCACCTTCGAGGGGAGGGGGATCACACAACTGCGGGCCGTGCTCCCCCTTCGCCACCTCCGATCCCCATGACGGAATGATGCTCTGCTGGGCACCTGTGTCACAGAGGAATCTGCGACCGGAGACGGTGTCTTGGATGAAGAGCAGCCTGTTGGTGACACCAGCGCTCAGGGCTACTACTGAGCGCCGGCCCTGCCGTTTCCCGTCCGTCCAAAGGAGCAGGGAGAGCGGCAACGTTTGGCCTTGGTGCCAAAATTGGCGTGGTAGAAACAATGGCCCGCAGCGTTACCCTGCTGGCTAGAGGGTCTGGCGTCGTCCTTCGCCCTCCTGCGACGGTCCGGTGGCGGGGCAGCCGCGGGAGCAAGCAGGTCGGGGGACCGTTGAGGCATGGCCAAGACGAACCGGTCCGCCTCCCTGGCCAGGGCGCGGGGTCCAACGATGGTGGTGTTAGCCAGCGCCATCCTGACCTGAGCTGGCAGCGTGCGCATAAACAGCTCCGTGAGGAGGATCATGGGGTCTTCTGCACCGAGCAGGTTTAGCATCCTCTCCATACGTGCAGAGGGCCTCTCATCACCCAAGTCCGACACGTCAAATAAGCGGCGCACCCTCTCTGCGGTGGAAAGCTCAAATATCTCCAGGAGCAGGGCCTTGAGGCGCTCATATTTGTTTGTCGTTGGGGGGGCGGAGAGAAACCCCACCACACGCGCTGCGGTGGAGCTGCCCAACATAGCCACAGCATGGTTGTACCGGTCGTCGTCGTCGGTAACGTCGCTTTTATTGAAATGTGCCTCCACTATAGCGAACCATGCAGCAGGCGTTGAGTCCCAGAACTCCGGCAGTTTAAGAGTGGGGGTGCGCACGGCCTGCGTCATCCTGACAGGAGACGGTGATGTCTGCCGCCGTGAACGTCTTCCTCGGGCGGACATGTTGAGAATCGCAGTGTTCTTTGTTTTTGTAAACAAATAAATAACAAAAACGAACGTCGGGGTCACCAGTGTAGTGCCGGAGGAAAAGGAGGACGTAGGCAACTTAATTATAACTGTTTAATCCAATAAAACAGATCAGAACAATCAGTCACAGTGCATGGCTAGATCTCGCGTGCAACACGAGATCTCCCACTCGATCAGTAAGAGGGGAACACGAACCCATAATGTAGTCACTACAGTATTGTTTTACCTACCATTACGAGTCTCGTTTGGTTTAGTAAGGAATTCGCACAATGGCGCTGCTGCTGTTTGCTTATGGCTGGTTCAGACTACACGATTTCAGCCCGATTTTGCCCCGATTCGTTCGTCGCAGACAAATTTGCGAGTGGTACACGATTTGGAAAGTCGGCGACGAGACGAGGTCTTGTAATGTGACATGCTTGGGATCTACACTTTTTTCGTCTCCATTGTTGACATGGAGGGAATCCCGCGAACTGCTGGAGAACACGGGCCGTGTTTACTAACTAGTAAAGAACGAACTAGTAAAGTAGAGACTAGTAGAGATGCGCGGTTGGCAGTCATATCCGCGGACACCATGGATAATCCACGGCTTGGGTGGATGGCTTGACAAAAGTAATACTTGGAGGAATTGCGGGCGGGTCGCAGTTGAAATAAATAAATTAATAACATATTGACTAGACAAACGGCAAACTGACAAATTATATATTTTTTTCTATAATCTCCCTGCTTCTGAAATCTCCGCCCAGTGCTCGTCCGCTGGTTTTCCATAAGCATTCCACTGTGCGATCATCCCTGCTGCATATGCCCTCACACAGTGTTGAAATCACATGCTGGATGCTTTATTCTTTCTATGTGGCTTTTAGTTAATGATCGGGCTATAATAAGACCATGTTGGCTATGTTCGCTGACAACAGGGGACATTTCATGTGGTTGGACATTTTAGCGAGCCAACGCGCGCTGTTCGACACATGCACGCGCATTTGGCCCCCCCACCAATGAAATCATTCCGGCGCCACTGATTGTGGTTGGAAAACCGGTTCATTGTGTTTAGAGCACATGTGTAGTTCAGCGTTTCGAGCAGCAGGGGGCCGTGTGAGGCAGGGTGCCCGGATGCCGACAGGAAGTTTGCGACATAGCGGGTCACGTTACGACTGTCCTCTTTCTACGTGCTGTTGGAGAAGAAAGACGTGACGTGCCCATGATTTCATTTACTATCTATTTCAGGTCGGTATCGGTGCCTTTCGGTTTCGTATGTTAATGTGATGGTGTAGTAATGTCCCAGAGTGTGTATCGGTGGTAAAGAGAGAGTTTGTGTGTGTGTGTCGGGACGTGTTTGTGTGCCGTTGTTAGTTGCTAACGGCTAACTGTAGCGGCCATTGGTGACTGGCAGCGGCGCGCGTTCATGTCCAAGTCCGTGCCTGAATGCGTGTGTGTTCGTCGCGTCAGCGCGAATGCGTGTGGCTTCCTGTACATTTGGTTTGGGCGAGTTCATGTCTATTTCATTGTTATATTGTTGAAAATTGTGATTTGTGTATCTGTTTACTTCGGGTTTTACAGTAAAGAGAGGAAACACAGTTAGTAAACTGTTTTGTTAGCAAGGTCTAAACCTAAGTAAATGCTAAATAAAATTGAGTTAACTGAAGAGTGCATGAGCCACCAGCCTACCCAGTGGACCATAGCAAACGTTGCTCATCTATCCGTCATTTGGGTCACTTAGAGATATCGTTATCTTTGAAAAAGAAATGCATCAAATGAATCAGAAATACAGTCTAGACATTATTGATGTGGTTAATGACTATTCTAGAAACGGACAGCTGGAAACGGACAGAATATCTACATAGGCGTACAGAGGCCCATTTCCAGCCACCATCAACCATGTGTCCTAATGCTACATTGTTTAACCGCGTTAAAAGGCTTATTGATGATTAAAGAACCCTTGTGCAATTATGTTAGTGTGGCATTAGAGAAAACGAGCTAGCCGACAACGCCACCCTAGGAATTGCACCCAGGGAAATATAAATCAATGATCAAAACAAGAATCTAGCACACACGTTCGTTGACTGACGGCACCAGTGACGAGGTTCCAAAAGTAAGTTGTCTTTATTTGCTAAAACATGTAAGTTCCACATATAACAAACATGACAATTTCAATCACACAGTATGTAGGGGATGGACCATGGTTCCCGCGGGTCCTTAAAAAGTCTTACTTTTTTTGTGTGAAATTAAGGCCATAAATTGTCTTAAATTTACTGTAAATTTGCTCTGGGTATTACATTTTGCATAGGGTTTTTTAAGACTAGGGGAAATTGTCGCACACAACAAATCACATAGTGCTTCTTTTAATTACGGCATTTTCAGGAGTTTTACGTTACGTTAACGTTGACATCAGTCACATGAGCTCGCAGAAATATATCCGATACTCCGTGGCAGCTAGCGGACGCCGGGACTACACCGATGCCCGTATTATTTGAAAGAAGTGGACTGAAAAGTTCAGCATCTGTGGCTAGTACTTCACATCAGACGGCATTAACCGGCTTTGTGTCGCCACCAGAAACCCAGAAGGCGGAGGTATTGTGGGTTCTCCACACGGTGAGCAGATATAATTCGAACGTGGTGAAAACAAAACTGCCTATCTTGCCAAATACGGCATCGCATCTTTCATAAAAAGAGAGCTGTCACACAGCATAAGCGATAAACAGTACCTCCTCATGTTCGATGAGAGTGAACAAAACCACTAAAAGCAAATGGATGGATATCCATGTGAGGTACTGGCCCACGGACGACACCGACAGCCATGTCATATCGCGGTACTATGGATCACAGTTCATGCTGGATCATTTTAATGTAAGTATTCCAAACAGTAAATTAATTAAATTGTAGGGCTTTGACCTTTGCCCAAAAATCATATTCGAAGTTATCGCCGCTATCTTCCAGGCTAGCCCAGGACAGCTAAGGCAGCTTTGCAGGTAAGCAACGGGTGGCAAAAAGCTGCAGTAGTTTGCATCTGGTCCACTCCGCACACCAAACTTGACCGCTGTCAAGGACGGTGGATTTATTGCCTGATTCATGTCTTTGTTATCACTCCGTAGTAGTTACAGTAGTCCGGTAACATATCAACCCCAGCGTGTCCAGTTGCTAATCGACGGGACATGGGTGATTATGGGTGACACGGGTGGGTTCATATGTTCGCGTATCGTCTTAACGTCTTAACTTATCATCATAACTTTGCAAGAGTACTACTACTGCTAGTACTACGGCTACGGTTGATGTGTATAAGTGACTCAATAAATTCCCTTTTCTATCAAATAATTTTTCAGAAAATTTTTGGGTCTTAATTTATGTATGTGTTGGTCTTAAAGAGGTCTTAAAAAGTCTTAAATTTGACTTTAAAAATGGTGCAAGAACCATGTAGACAAAGTGATCAGGGCTGAGGCTTACCTAATTGTGACACGGACAGGTGGCAAAACACAAGGACAAGACAACAGATAGCCGGATAAGTTTAAAAGGAGTGGTCGTTAGGGTCTTCGCCGCTATCTTCCAGGCTAGCCCAGGTAAGCAAAGGGTGGCAAAAACAGCAGTCGGCAACGACACAATCGGCAGTACCAGGAAGTTGACAACTTCCTACTTAAGCCAGCGAGCTCACGGAGCACCGCTGAATGTTAACGTTCGGTAGGAATCCACGCCGAGACTGTTACGCGATCAATAATCCCGCACGCATTACCAACCAAGGCAGGGCACCAGCAGTCACCAGCAAGCAACAGGCAAAAGCCGGTGGCAAGTAGCCTGGAGGGGCGTTGCAGGAAGTAACGAGGAGACAAATTGTGGCACCTCCCGACACAAAAAGCTACCTCAGATTAAATAAGATGGAGATGCAAGCCATTGGCTGTGACGGCCCTGATCATTACAAAGGGCTCTGCCCCCGCGTCTCACCACATTAGCACAGCTGAAAACTCTTGAATGAAAGTCAAAAAAGTGTCTGGGTGACTTTAAACTTTGAAACGTTTGTGTACATTTAACCAATACAAAGTCACACTGCCTGCATAAAGTGTACACAGGGTTTTACCTTAAACCCTGATAGTTTCACCCATAACTTTGCTTGGTTCTTTGGTTTTTGTTTGGTGGTGGGGTGGGGGGAGAGCCGGCAGCAATGAAAGTTGGTGCAGCTAATCAATTTAATGCAGCTCAGGGATCGTTTGAAAGCTAACGCCAAGCAGAACACACAACGCTTGCTTCTCGGGACACTTGTCATCACAATAACACTTCTCTGATCGGACGAGACATTGGAACACAGTTCTGATGTACGCGCCTGGCGGTTGATACCCCCTGACTGAATTTGCGACCGGATTTCCACTTTCCTGCCAAAATGTATCTTAGTTTTTTATTTATTTATTTATTAAAAAAGACAATGAAAATCAATCTTTATTTTTTTGTTTACACTCAACAAGTAAATATGCCAGAGTAAGCAAAGAAGCTAAAAAAAATCAATAAAATAAAAAGCTTCTCAGGCAGCAGTAGACATTTCAAACAAAGTGTCTAAAAGCGTTTAGAAATTAATACAGTGTAGAATTTTCATCTGTTTATCGGTGGGCTGAGTCTGCTGAAGTGGTGGCAGCCTCTGAAGTTGTTCTTGTTGTTTAGATGCTATTAAAAAATAATCAAAAAAATAAAAAATAATCAAAACAGCATTGGATAGTACAACATGCATTTGTTCGCATGCCACCATTTTGTGGTTTGGCCCGTAATGGCATAGTTCCCCGAAAGTTTGAGGTTATAGCCTGGGACCCAGAGGAACCGGCTCGTTAATGTTTGATTTGTTCTGGCGGATCCGATCACAAGGAGATGGCCAGACCAACTAGGAATGGGGTCTGACTCCGTGGCCTAGGTCAAAAAGTTGAGAAATGGTCAACTTTTCAGGCAGTAACATCGTCCAATCAGATCGCGTTTTGCAAATATACCGTCAAATGAAATCGCCTTTGTAATTCAAGGCAGGAAAACACATGGCTACATTAAAAAGCCACCATCTGTCGATGGACGCATGTAGTCTCTCTCTCTCTCTCTCTCTCTCTCTTCTCCTCTCCATTTCTCCTCTCTCTCTCTCTCTCCCACTCTCATCTCTCTCCGTCTCATCCTCTCACTCTCTCATATTCCTCTCCTCTCTCCTCTCGTCTCTCCTCTCACGTCTCTCTCCCTCCTCTCCTCGCATCTCCCTCTCTCTCCTCCAGCCAGATCCCACCTCCACCCATCCATCTATCTCCTCTCTCTCTCTCTCCCCTCTCCTCTCTCTCTCTCTCTCTCTCTCTCTCCGTCTCTCTCTCTCTCCTTGGCGCTCTATCTCACTCTCTTCTCTCTCTCTCTCTCTCTCTCTCTCTAATTATACACTTTAGAACACTGCAGAACTCTCTCTCTGAGAAATATACATTTGCATTTCCAAAGCAGGTGAACAATAGAATAAAGAGGGTAAAAAGGTCAGGTATATAGTATAATATATAATATAAGTATAAACGTTAAATATAAAATATATATACAAATAAAATATTATTCTCTCTCTTTCTCTCTTTCACACATGACACTCTCTGGCTAGCCTCAAGCCTAAAGACAGAGCAGTTGGTGAAGCTAATCCATTTAGCCACGTATCGCTAACAGTCATGGACGGTTTGGAAAGTGACAGGGACAACAGCCACTTCTGTTTTCTGGTCCACAATCTCACACTCAATTCTTTCTCAACATGGTGTTCTTTAAAGACAAGTTTTGTTTGTCTATCTTTCGGCCCTGTGTTATTCCTCAGTTTACCCTGTAACATAATTAGAGCAAAGGAAAAAAATTACACAATGTAGCTCTTGAGGGGAAAAACGGTCTGTCTAGTTACTGGACCAGATGAAATGAGACGGAGAGGTAATAAAGTCTGTTGGATTTATTAAGTAAAGTGGCAACGGTTATACAGAGTCATAAAGCGTGAGAGATCGAATATGTCTAAGTCCCTAATCAGCGCTGATGGTTCGTCCAGAGCTTCGCCTTCGTGGAAGGTCTGCTTCAGAAGAAGATCAAGAGTCCCTGTGTGATACAGTTTTATGCTGTATCCTCCTCTCGATGAGGTGTGTGCGTTTGAGGTGTGTGTGGTTCTGTGTGTTTTTGCTTGACCTTGGCTCCCAGGCCCTGGTATATGCATGGGTATCTCTTGTGTTCCTCCTAACGGGGGAGAGCTCCTTTGTGTCTCCTGTGTCCTCGAAGTATCTCTTGTGTGATAAATGAATGTGGCTCTCAGGTTCTTGAGGATGACTGGTGCATTGTCTGAGTGTCTGCCATTTGCCTGAGTGGGAAATGGGGCCTTCGGCTCCGGCCTTGACCTGACTATATTATCATGTTTGTGTTATGTGTTCGTTGGTTTAGAGCAAGAGTTGAGTATATTGTGTTCCTGCCATGTGATGTGCTCATCAGGCTAGGGTAGGAGTTAGCTATATTTGTAATGTACATGTGATGTACTCAGCAGGCTATTTTGCCCAACACTCTTAAAGTTTTTCTTTCAGATCAACACCCCCACCTCCATCTTCTATCAGTTGTGTTTTCATCGTATTTTTCTTCAAACTTTTTCTTGGTGCCTGCGTTTTGTAACGGTGGACTCATACACCTCACACAATAAAGGGAGTCAAACAGAATTAAATTTTAAATCAAAAAGGTCATTTATTTGAAATGGTACAAAACAAAGCAAAACAAATGTCTAGGGATAATTTGTTTAAATACTAGGATATGATATGTGGGGGAAAGAATTAGGTAGAGCAAAGTGCCCATGTGAATGAGTGAAGCAATAAAGTGCCTGCATCAAACGAAAGACTGCCCAATGAAGGAGGGTGAAAACCTGCCTATATAACCCCTCCCCCAGTACTCAGGTGTGGTTAATTAGGTCTTTAGGATACTGAGGCCTAGCCCCGCCCTTGTAGTGGCAGCTAGGACCAACAGGGGATGCAGGGGGGGTTGTCACAGTTCACTCTTCGGGAAACCATAAAATTGGTCAAAATGTCATGAGGAAAATTGGTCGTTAGTGGGGTTTTGTTGACAAATTGATCCATTCTGATGTTCAGGTTGAAAACAGTTCCGTGCTGAACAATTTCATTCCACTATTTTTCTGGGTTGCACTACAAATATGAGGCCAAATCCACCAAAATTTGCTTCACCTTACAATAATGAAATGCTCCGATAAAAATAAAAAACAATTAAAGGCTCTCGTAGGTCTGAAATAAACCCCGCCCATCATTTCGATCGGATCCAATGATCCGACTGCATAGACGGATTATGACATATCGGGCCCCTGGGCCCGTGGACTCCGCAGGCCCCCGCCCCCCCCCCCCCCCCCCCCCCCCCTTCCAACATAAACACACGCACCCAGAATACACACACACTTATTGGCGATAATAAGTCATTGGCCTATACCTGCAACTCAGCAGGATTTATTGCACAGGAAAGGCAACCTCACAATAATTATTACAAATAAATGCATCTTTATTTAACCAAAACATGATAAAAAAAATACATAATTGATGCAATTTTTGGCGATTTGAACAAATTTCGAATGCACCGCTTTCAACCACAAATAAAAACGACTTAAAGCAACTCAATACGAACAGTTCCTTACATTAATTGACAGTAATGCATTTCACCTATGAAATGCATTTTTTCCAGGCTCTGTTCCGTGCAAAATGAGTAACTAAGTAACTTGTGGGGCGGCTCAGTCTACTTCAGTTACTAACAGTGGGGCCCTGGGCCCTTGGGCCCCTGGGCATGTGCCCGGTGTGCCCGTGCAGTAATCCACCCATGTCCGACTGGCCTTGCTACATGCACTCGTTGCACATGAGCAGAATCTTTCATTGGGCTAGCAGACCTGTTGCTAAAGCTAGGATTTTATCCATTTGACTCTTTCTAAGCTACCCCCCTAAAACATTTTTAAAATCTTTGTGCTTTGAAAGACCTTTTTGTTCTTTTTCACATTTTAAACATATTTTTTAAACACTATAATTATCTTTGTGTATTTTTAAAGATATTAATGCAACTGTTTATGGTTTATTCTTTCTAAGCTAGCTTTAAATCAATGATTTTGTATTATTTGCTTCGCAAGTGTAAGAGTGCTACATATTGCACTGTTTTTGTGTGTTTTATGTGTTAATGTGTCCGTTGTGTAGTGTTTTTTAAATACATAATTGAAATCACATTTCAAAAGGCCCAGAAAGTCTGTGTTCAATGAATTAAAAACAACCTGTAAAACATTCTTTAGATCTGAGGCATCTTGACTCAACTACTTAACTTACCACATTCATATCGCCCTCAACAGTCCTTATTGTCGTCAAATCTTTGACTTTAAGTCCATAAAACGAATGACTCGATTCAGACAAACCCCACCCAGGTACCTAACCGTTAACTTTACATGACAAAAACTTTTAAAATACTGCAATACAATTAAGAAAAAAAAAGATTCTTAGAGTAATATTTAAGTAAGGGACAGTACCTGTGATCAAGGCTCATAAAAAAATAATTTGAAAATATAGAATAGAAAGAATAGAATGTCGAGGCTTCTCGGGAGTCATGGTGTGTTGCCGTCATGATTCCTTTCTATAGCTTATCCAGACAGAGGACTCCACACCTCTCTGCCCAGAGCAGTCAGGGTGAGGTGCCTTGCTCAGGGACACCTCGACACTCACAGCTTAGGAGCAGCCAGGGATCGAACTAGCAACCTTCCGGTTACCAGCTAACCCGCTCGACCTCCTGAGCGACTGTCACCCCAAACAACGCACAAAACCACAGTATGCGTCCAACGACAATCCGTGTATGGTTCGTTCTTTGAATATTCCGATTTAAAACAAAATCAGAAAAAACAAATAACAGAGTCGTTTTTTGGTTTTTCTGATTTGGTTTTGAAACGGAAAAAGGGCAAAAGGAATAAACAAATAAACTGCATTTTTCTGTTTTTTAAATCAAAACGGGAATACAGAATAATCCAGTTGCTTGTTTTGTTTGTGTGATATTTAGATAAAACCCCAATGCCAGGAAAAGGGCACGTGGTTTTAAAAAAATCGCAGTCTACAATGGCCAGCTTTATTGTTTTCCGTGCATGGGAGCCGGCGACTTAGTCTGCGAGGGGACGATATGACCGTGGAGAAGATCACCATGATATTCCAGGTGGCTGTTTACTAAGAAACCTAGCTGGTCATAAAACATTAAAATACATCTAAATGACAAGTAGCCTACATATTGTACAATAGGCTACATAGAAGAAGAAAGGAACTAGGTTTCTTCTTCGAAGGTTGCTCCACACAGAACCTCCTCACCGTCATAACGGAGCACTTTGGTGCACCAGATTGCTTTAGAGCGGTACTGATCTCGTCATGTGTCTTTCCATTGTCAAATAGTTCACGAATAAAATCCCCATATGGTTCAAGTGCGGCCATAACTAAGGCTAAATATAATTGGACAGTCTATTGCTGGTTTAGGTTGTAGGCTCTTTTTTCTTCGCTCGCTGCGTTCTGCCTTCTGGTGTACAAATGTATCTATTTTTGTTGTTCTGTTTCGGGTTTAAAAAACCAACAAACAAAACACAAATGAAATGCCGTTTATTTGTTTAATCCTTTTGCCCTTTTTCCGTTTCAAAACCAAATCAGAAAAACCAAAGAACGACTCTGTTATTTGGTTTTTCTGATTTTGTTTTAAATCGGAATATTCAAAGAACGAACCATACACGGATTAACGACAACAAAGCCCATCCATACATTCTCCCTCTCCCCCTCCCCCTCCCCCTCTCTCTCTCTCTCCCTCCCTCTCTCCCTCCACCCTCACTGCTTCGAGTACAGCATCTTCCTCCTGCGTGCGTACATCGGACTCAACGCAAAGATGCCGTCCGACACGGCGGTGGGAAGCAGGGGATACCAGCTGAAGAACAGCGAGTCCAGCCAGGACGCCAGGAGATAACGGTACTGTGGCCGTGGGGAGGACACCGCGTGCAGTAGGGCGTCGACCACCATGCTGACCTGAGAGAGAGAGAGAGAGAGAGAGAGAGAGAGAGAGAGAGAGAGAGAGAGAGAGAGAGAGAGAGAGAGAGAGAGAGAGAGAGAGAGAGGAGAGAGAGAGAGAGAGAGAGAGAGAGAGAGAGAGAGAGAGGAGAGAGAGAGAGAGAGAGAGAGAGAGAGAGAGAGAGAGAGAGAGAGAGAGAGAGAGAGAGAGAGAGAGAGAGAGAGAGAGAGAGAGAGAGAGAGAGAGAGAGAGAGAGAGAGAGAGAGAGAGAGAGAGAGAGACAGACAGACAGACAGACAGACAGACAGACAGACAGACAGACAGACAGACAGACAGACAGACAGACAGACAGACAGACAGACAGACAGACAGACAGACAGACAGACAGACAGACAGACAGACAGACAGACAGACAGACAGACAGACAGACAGACAGAGTCTTAGGTGGCTCAGAGTGGAGACGAGAGTTTCCCATTTTTAAGGTGACATATTTCCCCACCAGGTGTGAGTGTGATTAATTGTGACAAGCCGTTTTGAAAATCTGCCTCTTCTGACATCACAAGTGGGCGTGTCCGACTAGATGTATGATGGATAGATGAGCAACGTTTGCTACAGTCCACTGGGTAGTCTGGTAAAGTGATCGATCCAGCATCTAGCTGAACACGCCCACGTATGATATCATTGCCTGTAACGGCTAATCACACTCAACCGGCTATGTCACCTTTAAGGAATTCAATCAAAACAAGCCTTTGGACTTTTAGTTTTTTTTATCCTTTTGAACATTTCCTGTTGATTGTGTTGCAATACAGTTTTTAATCAATCAATCAATCACCTCCGTAAACCCTGCCCCCGTTACGGTGTTGAAGTAGGCATTAGCGAGTTCCATGTACTCGCGGCTGAAGACAAGCTTCTGTTCTGGGGTGAGGTTCTCCCAGATATTCCAGCTCTTCCTGGTTTTCACAATGTTGGTTGCACGGCCGAAGTTGCCCGGCTGGACGATGCTGACCTGCGGGACATTTTTTCGGAATTAATTATTTTCTTGAGACCGAGGTTTTTCAAACTGTTTCCTTTAAAATAAATTGTAATCTTTACAAATCCACAAAGATGTTTTAAAAATATATTTAAAATGTGTAAAGGAAAAAAGAGATCTTCAAAAAAACACTGAGGTGTTTTGAAATGTTTCAAAAATATGTTTCAAAATTTGTCAAATAATTAAAATTTCTTTCAAATCATGCAAAGATTTTGAAAAAATGTTTGGGGGGGGGGGGCAGCTGTTTATTTGTTCTCTGAGGGGGGGGCTCAATCTCTCGGGCCTGGCAAATCCTAAAATCTCTGGTCACTCCCCATCACCTTTGTTACCTTGGCATCAACTCACAAGATGTGAACGTTTCCCTATAATAATCAGGTACAAACATTGTCTCACTGAACAAATGCTCCGTCAATTCATGCATGTAGTTTCCCATGATGAACGCTCCAAAACCAAACCAAAATACTTTGTGGTCCGAAGTGTCCCTAAAAATAAGCTATTAATTTATGTTTGCTTTAGCCTTCTGCTAAATTGTAAACACGTTGCACTTTCTGCGATGCATTTTTTTTACTTTGCCTTAATTTTCTTCAAAGAATTTTCTTTTAATTTAATTTTTATTGTACGACAATGTTTCTACATGAAGCACTTTGAGTCTGCTTCGTGTATGAAAAATGCTGTATGAATAAAGTTGCCTTGCCTAAAATTAAACCAAATAATTTGCTCGTCCCTAAAAATGAAGTTATTCTTAAAGAGACCCTATTATACTACTTTTCTGGCACCTGACACGAATCACAGCACAAAAAAACTATGTAGATTTTCGGGAAACTCTTCCTGTCATCTGGGCGCTTTCAGCATTCTCTGTCAACGCTCGTTTTTTGTCCTTCTCCGCCCCCTCGCCCCCCTCCTGCCAACCACACTCCGTTGTGATTGGTTGCCTTCCGGAAGACCTGCAAAGGGCAGTCGAGCTCCACCGCGCGGGCAGATTTGACCAGGCATATGGGGGCGTGGCAGGAGTGCCTCTACGTAGATGATTTCCCGGAAATGTGAACAAGTGAATCGCAAACGTTGTTCCGAGTGTTTAGCGCTCTGCACAGCCACCTCAGACTGTCAGCAGGGAATACGTCGAAATGCATGTACGTCATTATTTGACACTTTAGTATGGTTAAACATGACTATCAATCATTATAACAACGTTCATAGGTCACAATAGTCGAAAAAGAATAATAGGTCCCCTTTAAACAAAGTACAAAGTAGGCCTACGTCTTTGCGTAGAGTCTGTAAACTTCGTCGGTGGCATGTTGCTTTAAATATTGCTGCCGTAAAGGATTTTGGGATACCACTATCTCCTTTCCTTTCGTAAAGGTTGCTCAGGAGTAACCTAGGTTGCATCGAGGCTCCTTTCCTAATTTTTAGAATTCAAACCACCTTTCCTCCAAGTACTTCCAGGTCATCTCGATTATTGCAAAAAAGAGAATTCACAGAGGCCCCCGGTGTCTGAGGCATCTGGATCACACCAATAGTTTTCCCTCTACTACGTACATGCACTGGATGACCAACTCTTATGGCATAGTGCCACCAAGTTGGCAGAATGGGAATTGCACTATACCACAAGTACCTTGACGCCAAAGCTGGCCATCTCCACCCTCAGACAGTCAGCGAAGGCCTCCAGCCCCCTTTTAGAGACGCTATACGCCCCCATGTTCAGGCAGTGAAAGAAGGCGAAGATGCTGGACATGAAGACCATCCGACCTGCAGCAAAGAACCAATACATGAAGTAGGGCTGCTCGATCATTGAAAATTATGGATCATAAACACGATTATTTGGGTCAGTATAGACATCAGGATTAACTGAGAACTTTGAATTTCCCCTTGAAAAATACACAAAATGTTGAAATAGAAAATGTTCAAATTAAAAATGTACAAATATGTATCCAGCTGTTTTTTTTTTAAAGATTTAAAAAGAATAATAATAATACCAAAACAATCATCAACTAGATTATATTAGTTTGGAGATCGTTTGACCCAAACATTTTAATCAGTATACAAGTTCAATTAATTGCACACCCCTAACATGAAGGGTGTGATTGTCCGTTGCTACGATTGTTAGATGGCCTATCCAATCACGTCCAGAGGCGTCTTTAGGTCGGCGCTGGTTGGCAACGCCCCGTTGTAAATCGGAGTCTAACAGAGGTTCCAGACTAATTGCGGTCTGTAATCCATCTTGCGATGCTAGGCTATTGCTTCCAGTAATCCAGCTAGCTAGCTAGCTTTACTACGATGCACTATTTAGATTTTTGATGCAAGTGATTTTGCTAGACACCATGCTAATGCACGGTTGTTTATCTTACTTGCAGACTTTACTTTACGTTTCATTCAAATAAAATCAAACAACGTGACTAAACGTTCCATCAATACATTAACTCGCCGGTAATCACGATTTCTGCCTGAGTCACGCCAGATCGATTAAAAACACAAAGACAATAATTCCCCTGATCCTACGAAAATCAACAATGTCATCAAAACACATCTTTCGTTATTCTTTTGAGGTCCCTAGCAGATTACATATTACACCTTTAACTAACTAGCTTGCCTAAAATCGATTTAAGGCTTTGAAAGGTGACATAGTATACCACCTGGTGTGAGTGTGATTAGCCGTAACAAGCCGTTATGAAAATCTGCTTCTTCTGACATCTGACACACCCACTTGCGATGTCAAAAGAGGCCGATATTCAAAAAGTAGTCTTGTAACTGCTAATCACACTCACAACTGGTGGTGTAATATGTTACCTTTAATAAACGTTATTTTTCCCCCTGATTTAATTTTTTTTTTGACATTGCAGTTTGAGCTACGAACTAGCTTAGCATAAGCGACCCACCCTTGGCCGCGCGGACCAGCGGCAGGAAGGCGATGGTGGTCCGGATGGCTCCGAACAAGTTGACGTCCACCATCTTGGTGTAGTGGTTGATGGTGCTCCACTCCGTTTCCGCCCAGTCTGAGATCCCGGCGTTGTTTACGACCGCCCACAGGCCTATCAGAGAGAGAAACAACCAAAAAGTAAGAAAAAAATAAGAACAATTTGATTTAATATTTTTTGGGGTTTCAGTCAAAGCACTAATTTGGCAAAGTTTGTCAAATTAGTATTTTCAAGCATAAACACCTTTAATACGATTCCTATGCCCACAGGCCTTTCAGAGAAAGAAACACAAAGTTTGTATTTCTGACCCAAACTAATGTAAATTCAGGAAACAATCTATCATCAATTGTCAAATAGTCAATAATAAGATCAAAATTTTGGGCGTCACATTAAAGAGAAAATATTAGAGAGATGTTGCAATTTTTTTCCCCAATAATTTCCAGCGATTTCCATTGTTCAAACAACGAGAAGTGCACCCGTGTCCAACTTGACGTTGTGGGAACTTGACGTGTTTCTGACAAGTTCCGGCGGACGTTCTCAAGTCTCGTGCATGCATGCGCGCAACCGCAGACGATCTGAAAAACGCCTATTGTTGTCAATAATCAAATCTATACTTTGAACGTCACATTAAAAAGACAGTGTCATCATTGTTTATGTTGTCAATAATAAAACATACCTTGAGCGTCACATTAAAGAGGCATTATTATCATTGTTTATTATTATTTTCATCATCTCCCACCGTTCTCGGGGAGGTTGATCTGGACGACCCTCTTGGCCTCCTCCACGTCCTTATCGCTCGTGACGTCCAGCTTCAGCACCCTCAGCCGGCACGAGCCCTCCTGCGCCAGCGTGAGCGACCCGCGCCCCTCTGGGAACAGGCACCCCGCGAACACCGCGAAGCCGCGCGCGTCCAGCTGCAGCGCGAGGTGGTGCCCGAAGCCGCTGTCACACCCGGTCACGAGCACCCCGCGCCCCGCACCTTCCTCCTCATCCTCCTCTCGCGATGGTCGCCTCCGGCGGCGGCTTGCGACGAGGAGCAGGAGAGCCACGCATACGAACGCGGTAAACACGGCGACGATCTGCCCGGCTGACGCGTCCGTTGCCATGGTGATGGAGATGGGGATGTTGATGGTGACGGTGACAGTGATGGACGGATTGATTACCTTTGTGCTCGGTCGCCGCTGCCGCTCTGCAGCATGCTCGCGTCTAGTTGCCAAGAGATAGGCAGGCTTTTATAGGTCCCCAGTGCCGTCAAAGGAGCCCATTCAGGCGACGGTTACGGTCAATTTGGTGTTCAGCCGTAAGGTCCGCCATGTGACTCTTTGCCGCAAGCAGCAAGACACAGGCAAAGGAATACGTAATAATGCTGCGTTCCAGGGACACTTTTGGCCCGTAAGTTACAAGCTGGAAGTGGAAGTAATCGATCTGGTACGAGTTCAGGAGTAATGAAGTGCGGGTTTGACTGCCGTTCGCGGGCACTTTCACGGGTATAAGGTTGTGAAAACACGGGTTACGGGTTGCATGGAACGCGCCATAAGCTTAGTGCTTAGCCTGGCTCTGCCAGGCTAAGCACTTCCGCCCAATTTAAATTTCCCTTCAGTACTACATCTGGGTCTGCGGTATGTTGGTGGGTTTTCTCCGTCCACATTTTTTGCGTCCAATCATCGAACAGAGGGAGATTCTGATAACAATGACGTTAAAGTCAGCACTCGTTGATGGACATCTTCACACACGGTGTTTGGTTTGTGTACAGCCTGCGTGCCACGTGATTCCCGACCAAACGATAGCGATTGATTATGGCAGATCCAGAGTGGCACTGGGATCAAATAGTTTTAAACTTCAACAGAAACCCGCCTTCAAGTAGGTTAACGTTTGTCAATTGAGTAGGTCCAGACTGCGAATGAAATGAAGCACGAGAGTTGTAGGACCAGGCCACCATTAGTTTCGCAAAGCCAGACCAAACTACAGCAAGTAGAAGCGTGGTCTGGAACCACGCTTCCTCGAGCCGTCTATCCGTGGGGAAACTGGGCGGGCCTGTTTTTATTTCTTTAAACCAATCACAATCGTCTAGGGCGGGGCTAAGCCCGGGAAGCAGCAGCGGTGTCCATGCAAAATAGTGCCGGGGGGAAATGCCAGCAACCGGAAGGGGAGGAGTAGCGGTGAAATCCGACGCTAGGCAATAGGCGCTGTCCACTTCCGTTCAGGCAGACTAGGCCCCCATAAGCTTGCACCAGTGAAAAACTTGTTTGTGATTGGCTGACTGGACTCTGGGGGCGGGGTGAGGCTACACACCTGTTGGGAGTTGGGTGTTCAGTATGCAACAGGTTGAAGCAGCCGTCACGCACACGCGCATGCAAACACTCAGTCAAACAGACACACACTCAGACCAACAGACAGACCACATACATACATGCATACATAAGCTCACACACTCTGACAGACACACACACACACTCTCAGTCAAAGAGACACACACACACACACACTCACTCTAAGACAGACACTCACAGACAGACACACACAAACACACACACACACACACACACACATACACACAGACAGCAGACAGACAGACAGACACACGGCTTGCAGCATTGACACTGTTACACCTTTGTTGTCTGAATCCCAGTCCTCTGTCATCATAGAATGCACCCATGACTGAAGTCTGAACTTAGCCTCTGTGTCCTGCACACGTAACCTATTGGTGAAATCTTGAGGTCTCGAATCTAGGGTTTAGGTCTCTGTTTAAGTTTGCGCTTAACTCAGGTTTAGCTTAAACCAGCGAGCTTAAAGGTGACATATTATGCAACCAGTTGTGAGGATGATTAACCGTTACAAGCCGTTTTGAAAACCTGCTTCTTCTGACATCACAGGGGGCGTGTCCACCTAGATGTGTGCTGCACAGATCAGTCTACCCACCTACCCAGTGGAACGTAGCAAACGTTGCTCATCTATCCAAGAGGCAGATTTTCAAAACGTCTTGTAACGGCTAATCACACACGTGTAATATGTAACCTTTTAAATAAGGGTTCAGATTGAGTTCAAATTAAAGAACAACAACATCCTGTAGAATGGATTGGTATGGGTCTATTAAGAAGCATTACCTCTTGTCCATCCATTACTATTAAAAAGTCAGATCTGTTAAACACATCCAGTGGTCCACACTGTCCAGTCTTTTGCAAATTGGGCTGCATTGGGGTATGTATGCACTTGCATGTATGCATCTTATCCTAGCTATCTCTGTTGTATACGGGGAATGGGTTAACATAGTGATTGTGGTTTTATGAACATCCTTACTCTACCGCCAAAGATATATTGTTGTTTCTCTGACGAATGGACTCATTGTAAATCGCTCTGGATGAGAGCGCTAAATGTAAATGTAAATGTAAATGTTTAGATGTTTAGATCACAGATTAGGTCTGTGAAAAATGCATTTGTTTCTTCTATTCAATGGCTTCTCCTGAGTCACTAGAATCTGGGTCTGAATCTAAGGATATCGAATCAAGACTTTCATGTACCGCGACAATCTTTTGATCGCTGGCGATTATTTCACTTATGCTCTGCGGACATCTCGATATAGTCGGTACCTTTCATGAAGGAAAGTCGTACGTAAGTAAGGAAATTCTTTCGGTTATCCTTGATCGACCTCAGTCTCTGAGCAAGCTTTTGTTTGTTGGCTGTTTGCTACCAATGGTTGAGAGAGAGAGAGAGAGAGAGAGAGAGAGAGAGAATGGGACAGAGTCAGAGAGACACAGAGATGGAGAGAGAGAGAGACGGAGAGAAAGGCAGACAGAGAAAGACAAAGACAAAGAGGGAGAGACAGAGACAGAGAGAGAGAGAAAAGACAGAGACAGAGAGTCCTTTAACCTCGTCAGGAAGGATGGAAATGTTAACTTTAACACATGAACAATATTTCCCACAAAGAACACACAGCACTCACATGGGGAAACACGCAATAGTCCTAATTTCCTAGAATGGAGCAAGACCTCACAGAATAATTCACAATTTCCCTGGCGGTTTATTCAATTATCCGGAATTCACGGAATCGCGGGCCTTTTCAACTCCTACCGGAGCCTATGTGTCTGTCTCTCTCCCTGTCTCTCTCTCTCTCTGTGTCTCTCTCTCTCTGTGTCTGAGGGCCTAGACCAAAGTACTATGGTAGTCAAAAGGATTATAGAAACATAATCATCCCCCACGGATCACTAATAATTATCATTGTTAATTACCGTGTATTTATAAAGGACTATCTTAGCACAGTCGACAGTCAAAGAAAGCATTATTGTATCATATGAATGACTTTGTATAGGACAAATACTACTTGAACTTTAAAAGTTATAGAAGGCAACTGTAGAAAGACTGGAGTCTTTGCGATTTATAACGGTTAATCAAACACAAATGACCTTTCAAACGTCTCATACCCTCATTGCCTGGCCCTATGATAGTTACGCTGTTATTGGAGAAAAGGCGCCCTCTAGTGTTGATAAATCGCATCGTCTCTTACTTGCATCGAGTAAGGCCATACAATCATGATTGAATTCGTTTTTATTTTAATATCAGAAATTGACAGGTAATATTATTTGCACAAGACCAGAGAATAACTAAAGAAAAAAATCGAAACCGCCTAAAAAAATGGATAGGTAAACTTGGAATTCTGATATAAGTACATACATTGAAAACAAACAAAATACAAACTTTCCGATGTCCATATCATAGGGTGATTTGCCTTTTTCAGTCAAAGGCTTAATTTCATCCTGCAGAATCAATCAAAAACAGGTTGATATGGAGAAGCCAAAAGCGTCCAAAAAACTTTTTGACAAAGAAATCTTTATTATTCTAAATATGTTCACTAGTAGCATGTCTCTTGAGGTACATCTCGGCAACACTTAGCAAAGAAGAGCTGTCAATCAATCAATCAATCAACAGGACAGATAAAACAGTGTCTGGACGGTCTCAAACTAAGTCTGTTGTGGTTAATTGAAAGGTCCCATATTACACCACCAGGTTTGAGCCGTTACAAGCCTGGTTTTCAAAACGGCTTGTAACGGCTAATCACACTCACACCTGGTGGTGTAATATGTGACCTTTAACCTCTCATCCCTCTTCAGAGTCAAACTTCTCCTTTTTTTAACTGTTACTGTTATTAACTGACTGTTATTTTGACATAATTGCGACAAATGCTTGTGACATCTGAAGCGGTTATTTACACAAGGTCTGTAATTTCCCCTCCCCCTCTTAAGAGTAAACTGTAAAAAAAAATATACAAATCAATATCTTCAGTGCACGAGTACACAAAAGCAACGCAATGCAAGTCGTCCGATCTTTTTTTGACAGAGATTTCAGAAGGCCACATGATTTGTGCAAAACCCTTACCCTCCTTCCCCCCCTCCCTCCCCCACAAAGCCACCAAGTTCAGAAGAAAAAACACACACACACACACACACACACACACATACACACGGACACACACTCTGACACAGACACAAACTCACACTAACACAAACACTAACAGACTCGCACTCTAACACAGACACACACACCCTAATACAGACACACACACACTCACACATTCAGATGCACACACACACACACTCTCAGATTAAGACACACACACACACTCTCAGACAGACACACACACACACACGCAAACACACTCTCAGACAGACACACGCACACACTCACTCTAACACACACACACTCAGTCAAACAGACGGACAAACAGACACACACACTCTCAGACAGACACACACACTCAATCTAACACAGACACGCAGACACACACACACACACACACACACACACACAATCTGTTAAGAACGAAAAATAAAAAAACAGTTCGGAATCGTCCGATCGGTCCGAACTCCGGCCCTCTCCTCCGGCGGCCAATCAGGTCTCAACCTTGCCGAAGGTGCCGTCAGGGGGGCGGTACTGGCGGGGGAAGGCCTTGAGCTGCAAGGAGTTGAAGGCGTACTTCCTGCAGCCCACGTTCTTCATCGTGTTCTCCCGCCGACAGCCCTCGCTAGGGGGGGGGGGGGGGGGGAGACAATGGAAAGATAAAGACACAATGGTGGTTGATGTGAATGAATTGAAGTTAAACGGGCAAATACATGGTGGTGAGAGAGAGAGAGAGAGAGAGAGAGAGAGAGAGAGAGAGAGAGAGAGAGAGAGAGAGAGAGAGAGAGAGAGAGAGAGAGAGATGATTATTCATAACCTGGAATGTGTTTTATGTAGCTTTTCTTTACATTCATTTAATTAAAAAAAATTTACTATTATTTCTATGTATACATCTTTATGTTATATTGTTATAGGTTTCTAAATGTATATTGTTCTGACATTCTCTTTTGTTATTACACGTAATAGTTGTAATGTCAAAGCATTACAGTATAATATTATTAGAGAGAGAAAGACGGAGGAAAGAGAGAGAGAGCGAGACAGCGACAGAAAGAGTGAGAGACAGAGACACAGATAGATACAGAGACAGAGACACAGACAGAGAGAGAGAAATATTTCTTTCAAAATAACCAAAGACTATCAAAACTACAAATCAATGCTTTATTTAGTTTTCCATCCAATGGTAGTATGACACACTTTTAATATCCCGAAGTACTTAACTTATTGGATTAACAATATACCATTTATGCAATGCAACGTGACAGTAATGATACATATGCAATATTAAAGCGAGATAAGGCCATTTTTTTTTTCATGATATTTGTTGAGATTCTCTTTACATCCTGACGGCAATCAATAAATCAAAAGATCGGTAAAAAGGAAAAACATTGCATCTTTAACTGTCAAATAAGCCCATCCATTATTGAATTGCGCCCAAATAAAATGATTGGAGGGCCGACCTGTCTGTCAACTAACATACAGGGCTTCCTGCGCTCTCATTAGTTAAGAGACGTCCACAAGGCTGTTGCTAGATAGCGAGCTAAGGCCTAGTTATGGTTCCACATCGATGCATCGCAAGGGGGTTTACGGATCCATTACGTCCTCAGTCCACTGCAAGGGCCGGACGTGCGGCTCCCAAAAGTTGTAACCTTGCGTCGAGGCGACGGGCTGTGATTGGTCCGCTCACTAAAACCCGACCCGGAACCGAAACAGGTTCACGACTGCGTCGAAGCGTCTGCGTGGTCATTGCGTCGTGTCGACATGGTACCATAACCTGAAGTCATGTGTAACGTGTCGGCATAGCATAGGAATAACTCACTATACTAGACTGCAATCTACTGGAAATATTTGGTCAGATATTAGGTCTGTATCTAAAGTGATTATTTGTTAAGTGAAAAAATCTGTCTCCTTCTCATTAAAGGATCCCCGCATCAAGATATGACATTATGGGTGTTGGGGGCGTGGCTTTGGAGGAGGCGTGGTTTTTGAGGAGGAGGCGCGGCTTTGAGGGAAGACCTGAAAGGAGGGGCAGTTGGATACGTTCCAAACCTAGAATACTCCAAAGCTTCGAAACACAATCGTTAGGATTTTTTAAAAAATTTGCAATGTCCTTAAAAGCATTTACTTTTTCGTTGACGCAAACTCTTCGGGAAGCAACCGCCTGATCGCTTTTATGCTAAATAATACCACTATTCTGCGGCCGTACTGAAGGAAGACAGACACACGTCCAAAGTGAACACAATGTGCTGAGAGTGGTGCAAGATCTCGGGGAAATACTGCATTTAGAAACACTTTGATATCACTGAGGTTAAAGGTCCCATATTACACCACCAGGTGTGAGTGTGATTCATCGTTACAACCCGTTTTGGAAATCTGCCTCTTCTGACATCACAAGTGGGCGTGTCCGCCTAGATGTGTGCTGGATATATCAGTCTACCAGCCTACCCAGTGGACCGTACCAATCGTTGCTCATCTATCCGTCATGCATCAAGGTGGACATGGCCACTTGTGAAAACAGCTTTTAACGGCAAATCACACTCACATCTGGTGGTGTGATATTGGAACTTTAAAGGTTGTATCAGCGATTCTAGGCCGAAACATAAATGATAACATTCATATGATCTTTCGTCACGATCCGCTAGCTGCCGTCCCATAAGCAGGCCGTCAAAAAACTCTGTAGGAAGCCTATGCTCCGAGATCGTACACAAAAAACTACTACTACCAGTAGTACTACTAGTACTACCAACCACTCAAAACCAAAATAAATAGTATTCCAAACAATCACCGATAGGGGGTGGGTGTTTTGCGCCTCGTTCATGATAGTTTTTACTGGATGCACGAAACACGGAAGGGATGGGTGAGCTGGCTCTGTTTTTTTTGGATCTCGCTTCAAATACCAACAGCAGTGACGTCACCCAACATCACTGATGGAACCTTTAACTGAAGTACGTCTTCATCCCAGAGGAGACGTTTCCGATACCGAAAGTGCAGATTTAAAACTTGGACAAAAGCGAAATAGCCTGTTTGGAAGACAACATGATCAGCTCTGAATAAATAAAACCGTGCATGCTCACACACACGCTCACACAGACACACACATGGGCGCGCACACACACACACACACACACACACAAGCACATGGGCACATATACATACACGCGAACACACACATACACAACAATTCAATTTTGCAGGCCTCGTCTATCTTTCTATATCTTTCTGTGGAAATCTATCACATCGCTAATAATCCGACCTAACCTAATCAACCAACCATACAATTCTATAAAATCAATCTTATTAGGTGATAACCCAAGGAAGAATTACACAATAACATACTTTTAGAACCAACAAAATAAGTATTGATAAGTACTTAGTAGAACTCAAAGTAATGTTGAAGGACATAGAAGATATTTCTCTTGGTCAATGCAATTGTTTGCAAAGTTATATTTTTGATAACGGCCATGTTTATTATTTTTATCCGTCGCGGTTCATTTATTCGATTTTTAACAGTACTCATTTTCTTATTTTCACAGTCTTGTCCCTAATCTTGTATTGTATATTAATTAATGCTGATTGTGGTTTATGAGAATTTTACATCAGTGTTGATTGTGTTTATTTTATCATAGTGCTGCTTTCCTGCTATTCTCAATGAATTTTCATCTGGCTAATTAAAGGTTATTGATTGATTAGTTCTCGGATCTTAATCTCTCGGATAAGACAAGGTTTTTAAAAAAAACATCTCTCCGTCTTTAAAGGCGTGACCAAACAGATTGGCACGTAGAATACTTTCCCTGTACCTTAAATGCATATTATTGATTAGAATATATATCATTACAAATATAAAAAAAAAGGAAGAGACATTCGTTGTCTTTCAGTAAAATAAACTCACTCTATTACTTATTATTTCTCAGTCTATAAAGCTTACATCTTATAAATCCATAAAACTGACAACAATGCTAACTGCATAGTGCAGGAAAATAAAACTCTTCTATAAACGCTCTGTGTGCATAAACGATTCAGATGAATAATGACTTTTCACGTTAATATCCTACTTAAATCTTATCCTACATTAAAGTCGCAATTCATTCAGACTCACTTTAAAGCTCAACTTTATGAGTGGCTGCAAAACTTCTCCACTGAAACCTTGCATGAAAATCCCAATTTTTAGAGTAGAAAAAGAGACAAATATTTGGTAACCGCTAGACGGAATACGATCCATTTCCAGAAGAGGGAGTATTCATACCTTGTCATCAATATATCAAGCTACATAACAATACATTCATCACTGACGCTTCAATAAGCTGCAAAGTACAACTGCTGAAATATAAAAATATGTACTCGAAATAGTAGACGAAAAAAAAAAACAGGAGAAAGAAAACATCAGCTCGACTGGAGCTTGAGTTGGTAGCCTAGCATGTATGTACGAGTGCCCGTGCGTTAGCAATAGTGAGCTGGCGAGCTGTGCAATCGAGACGATCTTCAGTGCAAAATCTTGAAACACAAATTATACATTAATAAATGGCGAAAAGTAATCCGACACTGTTTGTATATCTTACTTTTGTCGGGAATCTTAAAACACTAATTAAACGTTAACGAAAGGGTGGCAAATATAACTCGACACGGTTTTGTACGAATACATCTCAAACAATGTACCTCCACAATATTGACATTAGTAGTGTTATACAGGGAGTGAACATGAGGGAGCGACAGAACATGCAACCGATTCTACGAATCCTTGCAAGTTAATGTAAGTGAGCGAGTGTGTGTATGCATGTTTGTGTTTGTGTTGTACGTGTGCGTGTGTGCGTTTGGGTATGAGTAAGTGAGTGAGTGAAAGACTTTGAGTGCGTATGCGATTGAGTGAATGTGTGTGCGCCAGGAGGAGTCCCCAGTTCAATTCCTCCATCCTCCACCTCCACACACAGGCCCCGCCCACTTCCCCTACACCTTCCCCCTCCCTTTGGATCCAAAACATCGCAAAACATTCTGCTTCGTTGGGCTCTCAGTCTCTCAGGAGTTCGGAGTTAGGTGGAGGGGTCTGCCGTGGTTGCTATGGCAACCAACCCTCTGTCGTTAGGTGGGTGGGATGTGAGGTGCAGCGGAGGCGGGCCAGGGCGTTGGTCTCTTGGCTCCTCAGGAGGAGTTGGGCTCTCTCCGTCTTCCTCCCTCTGTCTGAACCACCCCTAACCCCACCCTAACCTCCTTCCCTCTCCCCACCCCTAACCCCACCCTAACCTCCTTCCCTCTCCCCACCCCTAACCCCACCCTAACCTCCTTCCCTTTCCCCTAACCCCACCCTAATCTCTGTCACCCTCTCTCTAACCCCGCTCTAACCTCTGTCACCCTCTCTCTCTAACCCCACCCTAACCTCTGTCACCCCCTCTCTCTAACCCCACCCTAACCTCTGTCACACTCTCTCTCTAACCCCCCCCTCACCTCTGTCACCCTCTCTCTAACCCCACCCATACCTCTGTCACCCTCTCTCTCTCTCTAACCCCACCCTAACCTCTGTCACCCTCTCTCTCTCGTTGGTCCCTCTTTGAGTTGGGTGGAGGAGTGAGCCGTGGTTGCTATGGCTATGTCGACCTCCAACCCGTAGTTCGAAAACACAACAACAAACAAACAACAACGCTGTGTCCTTTCTTCTTCGTTTGTCTCTAGGTGGAGGACCGTGGTTGTTATGGCGACCGACCGCCACGACTTTAGGGTGGGATGTTAGGTGCAGCAGAGCCAGACCAGGAAGTAGGCCTCGACCTCCACCCACTCGGATCCAAAACACAGCAAAAAACAAATCGTAGCAACGCGTGGTCAATATAGCGTCGGCCCACCCTCTAGGGGGAGCGGACGTAGGCCGCACTGAGGAACACCCCCACTGGTCACCCTCTCTCTCTCATCCCTACCCCTCACCTCTCCAACCCCACCCTAGCCTCCATCACCCTCCACACAACTCTCTCTTGGAGTTGAGTGGAGGAGTGAGCCGGGGTTGCCATGGCTACGTCGACATCCACCTCCGACCCGCGGCTCCAAAACAACGCAACAAAAAACAACAACAACAACAACCTAAGCATTCTTTCTTCCTCGTTGGTCCCTCGGCGGAGGGGCCGTGGTTACTATGGCTACGTCGTCGCTGGGTGGGCGGGGCTTAGGTGCAGCGGAGGCGGGCCAGGACGTAGGCCACGCTGAGGAACACCCAGACCAGCAGCAGGTTGGGGCTGAGGGCGAGCAGCGGGAGGGAGTAGAGCAGGCTGGGGTCCAACCGGAGCTCCCGCTGGGGCAGCACGCCGCTCAGGTTCTTCTGGGTCACGCCCTCCCGGGTGCCCACACTGGGGGGGAGCGGGACGGAGGTTTGGGAGGGGTTATGGGTTAGGGGGCGGGGTTTAGGGGTTGGGGGAGGAGAAGCGTGGGGATGGAGACAGAAGGGAGAGGGAGAGTGCGGAGGATTTGGTGGGGTTAGGGGGTGGGGTTAGGGGTTATGGGGCGGAGTTAGGGGGCGGGGTTAGTGAGAGAGGAAGAGAGAGGGTAGAGTGACCGAGGTTTGGGTGGGGTCAGGGGGGGTGGAGTTAGGGGGGAGGTGTGGGGATAGAGAGAGATAGGGGAGAGGTCGATGGAGGTTAGGTAGGGGTTGGGGTTTGTTTGAGAGTTTCAGAGAGAGTGAGAACGAGAGCGAGAGCGAGAAAGAGTGTGAAAAGGGTTAGGCAGAGGAGATATGGGAGGAGGAGGAGGGAGAGGAAGAGGAGGGAGAGGAGGAGGAGGATGATGATGAAGATGGCAAAAAGAAAAAGGCTGGGCTTGTCGTTTCGATGTTTGGAGCAAAATCACACGCCACAAATATCCCAAAGCACGCCGACAATGAAAAACAGACAAAAGAACCGATGGGCGATGATGGTGTGGAAGCAAAGGTCAAAAGTCAGGGCCACAGAGGGAGGATGAAGAGGAGAAAAAGAAGAAGAAGAAGAAGAAGAAGAAGAAGAAGAAGAAGAAGAAGAAGAAGACGACGAAGGGGAGAGAGAGAGAGAGAGAGAAAGTAAGAAGGAGGACACAGAGAAATCAAGTTCAGAGATATGTTCTTTATGTTGATAAAACATACTTGAAGTTAAGATCTACTCATGCATGTGTGTTAGGGAGGAAATAAAGTTTTACAATTTTAATTTGAAAGTAAGTCAACACACAAATGGAGATTGACTCGTGCAAACAAAGGGGAAAATTATTTTAAAAATAAAAAAAAATCGCTGGCAATCTCCGACTGCAAAGGAGATGCTTCATAAATATTTGGCCTGTTAAGTCTTTTGAGACTGTACCTGTGATTAAGTGCTATACAAATAAAACTGAAATTGAAATAGAATTTAAATTGTGTTTACATTTTATTGAAAATGAAATTGAAATGGAATGCTTATTAAGTGACGAGAAGGAGGATTTAGCGACTCAGCTACTCAGCCACTCCTGGAAGACCCAGCACTGCATTGCAAGGCGATACCAGCGTTCCATGCAGAAACATCGGGAGGACACAAGGAAAGGAGAGGGAAGAGAGGAGGGGAGGAGAGGAGGAGACGAGGAGAGGAGATTGGAGTCAGAGGAGAGAGTGACCCATGCAAAGACATCAGGGGGACACAAGGAAAGGAGAGGGAGGAGGGGAGGCGGGGAGGAGAGGGGAGGAGAGGAGGAGATAAGGGATGGCTGAGGTTCCGAGGACAAGAGCCATGCTTGGATGTTGCATGAGGGAGGGGGGAGGGTATTTTTATTGAGCACAACTATACATGACGGGGGCGGACATTCTGTGTGTGCGTTGTCTTAACACACAGGGAAGGGATTACCAACGGCCATGGTTTAGTGCGGATGGTGTTGCCTGTGGCTTGGTAAATGGTGGATGGACTGCATTTATATAGCGCTTTAATCCAAAGCACTTTACAATATTGGCGGACATTCACCCATTCACGCACACCCTCACACACTGACGGCGGAGTAAGCCAAACAAGGCGACAGCCAGCTCGCCATGGAGCAGTCAGGGTGAGCCGTCGTGCTCAGGGACAACGACGACACCCATCTAGTAGGAGCCGGGGATCCAACTAGCAACCTTGCAGTTACCAGCCAACCCGCACTAACTCTTCTGAGCAACTGCCGCCCCATTGGTCACCAGTGTGACACACAAAACTGACAAACAGACGAAGCTAGCTGATCGAGTCGGAGCAAAACTACCGTACTGGGTCTGAATGTTTTAAGGGACAAGTGTCATAATTAAGCTTTGGCTGAAAACACTGTGATGCAAACATTAGATGACTGTCTCAAGCTTGTGTATGTTTCTGTATTTATCCAGATTAAAATAAACCTTCAATAAATGAATAAGGTAGACAAGTTTCATTAAAACAGTTATGATGATAAGGATGAAGATAGAAGCACTGAAGAGCGATTTGGAGTTTGAAAAGATCAAAGTCCTACGTTTTCAAATGTGTAAAAGGTTGCTTTCAATTGTACACTACCGTTCAAAAGATTGAGGTCACGTAGAAATGTCCTTATTTTTATAGAAAAGCAATTTTTTTTTTCAATGAAGATAACATTAAACTAATCAGAAATACAGCCTAGACATTGTTAATGTGGTAAATGACTATTCTAGCTGGAAACGGCAGACTAGTGGTACATTGTTGAGCTAATCTTGTTCAAAGACTAATTGATTATTAGAAAACCCATGTGAAATTATGTTAGCACAGCTGAAAACTGTTATAAAAGTGTCAGTGTTTCATGGAAAACAAGAAATTGACTTTTGAATGGTAGGGGGAATTATCTTTGTCAAATAATGGTATTTTTGTTGCGTGACACCGTTGATCCGATCAAGGAATAGCAGACAAATAGTTGATTTATTGGACATCATCTCTCTCAGAGTTAAGAGAAATTAAACAAGACATCCATTTTGTTCCTAAAACCTTTCTTTTACGCCTGAAGGGAGAATACAAAGGATGTGTTTGTGTGTGTGTGTGTGTGTTTGTGTTTTCATTGACTGTGTGCGTGCACACATGTGTATGTCTGTGTGTGCGTGCGCACGCATGAATGAGCGAGTGAATGTGTGCGAGTGAGTGAGGGAGTGACAGATGAAAGGGCAACAAACCAAGCAAAATGGCAAAGGGTAGCGGGATTGGGTAACGGGATCTCTCTCAGAGAGTTAAGAAGAATTAAACAAGACATCCATTTTGTTCTTGTTTTGTCATGACGTGAAAGGAGAATACAAAGGAGGAGTGTGTGTGTGTGTGTGTGTGTGTGTGTGTGTGTGTGTGTGTGTGTGTGTGTGTGTGTGTGTGTGTGTGTGTGTGTGTGTGTGTGTGTGTGTGTGTGTGTGTGTGTGTGTGTGTGTGTGTGTGTGTGTCATTGTGTGTGTGTGTGTGTTTGTGCGCACGTGTGCAAGTGAGTGGAGCGAGAGATGAAAGGGCAACAAACCAAGCAAAATGAGGTAGCCAGCGGGCTTAGGTAGCATAACTCAGCATAGGCTAGCCGTTGCTGTACCCCCCCAAAAAAAACAAAACAGGCATCAGTATTGGAGCGGCTCGCTAAAGCTACAAACAAGCTAGGGTCGCGGACACATGTGAGAGACACACACACGCACACACACACACACAGAATATTTTTTCTTTCGATTTATACACAACTTTTAAACAAGATGAAAGAAAAAAAACTTTTTTTTAATGATTATAATTTCTCCGAAAAGTTACAGAACTTTAAAAAGCGAAAAAAAAAATCAATGAAAAGATACATTTCCTCCCAAAATACAAACAACAAACAAAAGTGAGTGTGGGGGCGTGTGTGTGAGGGGCGTGTGTAGGGTACTCTTTCAGGGTTCGGTGGGGGGGTCACCTACCTGCGCATGCAGTCCAGCGCCTGGGTGAAGAGCTGGGGCGCCATGCGGTGCTCGTGCTGCAGCACCAGGCACTGCTCCAGGGTCACCGACATGGCCGTCCGGTCCTTGGCACTCTTACAGCTGGTGAACCGAACGCCGTTCAGCCGCCGGCAGATCTGGGGGGGGGGGGGGGAAGTGCTATTCAGTCATGTTGCCAACTCCCTTTTTCCAAATCGAAAAATGATCAGGGAGGTTCCAGCCGAATTGTAAACTGCAATTAATTCACAATTAAGGCATTTAGCAGACGCTTTTATCCAAAGAGACTTACGTGAAACAAGGTTTTTTTTGCAACAGACAGACAGACAGACACACACACACACACACACACACACCTCGGCCGCCTGCCACAGGATGTCGACGTTCTTGTTCTTCCTGGCGTGGACGTTCTGCGCCAGGAAGCGCAGCAGCTCCGGGAGGCAGGTCTGGGAACGGGACTGGGGGAGGCCTGGACGGGGGGGCAGATTAATACATATATTAATCTATGCCAGGTATACGATGTATTAATCTGGCAAACATCGTATGCCAGATTAATGTTAAGATTTCATTATTCAATTGTGTGTGTGTCTGTGGGTCTGTCTGTCTGTCTGTCTGTACTCACAGTCCTCCGGCAGCACCTCTTTGAACTGGCTGTAGTAGGAGTTGAGCCGGGCCAGGCTCTCCAGGTTAAGGGCCTCCTGGAGGGAGGTGTCTCCAAACCTGACCACACACACACACACACACACACACACACACACACACACACACACACACACACACACACACACACACACACACACACACACACACACACACACACACACACACACACACACACCTTTTCCATTTTCGTTCTTGACAAACGACCCATTAGTCGACCCATTCATCGATTTGTCCAGCTACAGCCCCGATCGTAGACCAGCGTTTCCATCTCCCCAGCGCTTTCATCTGATCCGCCAGCCTGCTGAGTCGCTGTATCAACATGGAGGTTTTCTGCCCAGTCACCTCTGCTGGACCCGGCCGTTTGTGTCAGAGACACACACACACACACTTAATATTGTGCAATGGGGGATGCGTGGTATGTGTTTTTGTCTGTGAGTGCGTTTGTCTGTCTGTGTATCGGTGTGTGTGAGTGTTTGTTTGGCTGTCTGTCTGTTTCTGTGTGTGGACGGGTCTGTCAGTGTGTTTGTGTGGTTGGCTGCGTCTGTCTGTGTGTGTGGCTGTCTGTCTGTCTGTTTGTGTGTCTGTGTGTGTTTGTCTGTGTGTGTATGTGTGTGTGTGTGTGTGTGCTTGTGTCTGTATGTCTCTTGTTTTTAGAGACTATGGATAGAGAGGCCTCAGCTGACTTCCCTGCGAGCTGGAGGTTGTGTTTGTTGACCGCGCAAACAGTAACAGTAGCAGTGAAAATCCAATTCAACTCGAGTGCGTCTAAAATCAAGAACATTTTACTCGGTTCATTCAAAATCTAACGAATTAAAACTGAAACCAATCAAAATTAACTCAAACTCAAGTAATTCTAACTCAAGTTAATCTAACTCTAGTAAATCTAACTCAAGCCAATCTAACAAAAAATAAAATCTAACTCAAGTCAATCAACCTCAAGTCAAGCTAACTCAAAAACGAACAAATCGAGTAAATCTAAATCAATTAAAACAAAATCCAGTGAATCCTAACTCAAGTAAACCCAGATCAGCCCCCCAGACAGACGGACGGACAGAGAGACAGACGGACAGAGAGACAGACAGACAGAGAGACAGACAGACAGACAGACAGACGAACGGACAGACAGACAGACGAACGGACAGACAGACAGACGGACAGACACGCAGCAGACAGACGGACAGACGGACGGACACGCAGACAGACAGACAGGCAGACAGACAGACAGACTCACTTCTCGGCCAGCGTCTGCTGCTCGTTGATTCCCACGCTGAACAGAACCGGTTGAACCCGGAGCAGCATGCCGTTCTGGATCTCCCGCGGCAACGCGTCAAACATGGCGCCCGGCAACGGGATGCGGACGTTGAAGCCGTCACGGTTACCGGTGATAACGGGCAGCATGTCGGGGGCGGAGTTTCCCGTCGCCTGGGTGACCTGGGGGAGGGGCATGAGGAGGAGGCGGGCCAAGTGAGCGTCACATCAAGTCACACCAAACTCAATTCAGATCAAACTTAAATAGATCAAACTTAAGTCGAATTCAAGTTAAAATTGAACTCAATTAAATCAAAGTCAGGTTCAATCTAAATGAAACTAAGCAAGTAAAAAATCGAAATCAAGATAATCAAACTCGTTGAATCGAAAATCAACAAAATTCAAATAAATCTAATTCCCGAAAATCTAAATCAAGTAATGAAACTCAAATATATTAGACTCAAGTAAATCAAACTCAGATCAAATTGATATCTTGAGTTCAATACATATTTTTTTTCATTTGGTTTGATTTCGATTATTCCAGACACGGATTCAGACGCTGGTTCTTTACCTTAAAGGTCACGTTCCTGAGGTCCATGATCCCAACGCTCATGTCCTCTAGCATGGCCAGCTCCTCTCCTGGGGTACACACACACACACACACACACACACACACACACACACACACACAGACACACACACGTTTACATTTAGGGCACTTATCCAAAGCGACTTACACCCATTCACACACACATTCACACACCGACGGCGGAGTCGATCCCTCAGTGCGACAGCCAGCCCGTCAGGAACAGTGAGGGTGAGGTGCCTCGCTCAGGGACACCTCGACACTCAGCTAGGAGGAGCCGGGGATCGAACTAGCAACCTTCAGGTTACCAGCTCTACCGCCTGAGCTACTGTCGCCCAAACACAAAAACACACTTCAATGGTGGATGATGGGGGTGCGTATTGCGTGGTGTGTATTTTTTTTCTGTGTGTGTGTTTGTCTGTCTGTGTATCAGTGTTTGTCTGTGTGCTTTTTTTTGTGCGGCTGTGTGTTTGTGTGTCTTTGTGTCTGTCTGCCTCTGTCTACGTTGGTGTGCGTGTGTGTGTGCGTGTGCGTGTGTGTGCATGGACCCACCGTAGGTGCTTAGCAGAGACTCAAACTGGGCCAGCAGGCCGATGGTGTAGAGTTGCCGTAGGAACCCGTCGTCACGGAGACAGCTCCTCAGCTTGATGATGAAGCCGCAGATGAGTGCGCTGAGCTGGAGCGACACAAACACACACACAGTCAATACGCAAAACACAAACCCACAACACTGCAGTCCATAAGCACAATCCAACACAAGATACGTGGATGGATGGGATTCCGTGTGTGTGTGACAGTGTGTGTGTGTGTGACAGTGTGTGTGTGTGTGACAGTGTGTGTGTGTGTGTGTGTGTGTGTGTGTGTGTGTGTGTGTGTGTGTGTGTGTGTGTGTGTGTGTGTGTGTGATACAGAGTCTGACTAGATGATGAGTGAATGTTAAGTAAAACCCACTTTGCTTTCTGTGTGTTTGTTTGAGTGACAGAAAGAGACACACACAGACACACAAACACGAACAAACCAGTCCCTCCCAGAAAAACACGATTATGCGATCGCATAATTCAACGCATAATCAGCCAAAGTCTGCATATTCATGCGGGGGCCACATTTTTTTCAAAAATGCCGCACTTTCACCGCATAAATTGCTGATTGCCGCTCAAAATATGTGGGGCTTGCATGATTTCATAATCCCTGCATTTTCGTTACAAAAAAGTCACATACATCTTAGCAGAAAGTTGAAAAATGTTGCGTTTACTTCACACAAGAGCAGCCATTTCCCCCTGTTGCCATGGGAACGTTATGAAGTAACGTAATTACGCAATTACGTGACTTGAACGTCATCGAAAAGCTGCGTTTTTCCTCAAGTTCCCGCAATTTGTGCAAGTTCCCGCAATTTCATCGTGTAAAATTGCATAAATATGCCGCATATTTCATCGCATTTTTAAGAAAACGTGCCGCATAATCAAGGATTTTTGGCCCAAAATCACAAAAAATGCCGCATTTTTCTGAAGGGACTGACAAACAGAGAGAGAGATAGAGAGAGAGCGACGAAGACAAAGAAAGAGTGAGAGAAAGGGTGAGAATGTGTTTCTGAGAGAGGCAGAGAGAGAGAGGCAGAGAGGCATAGGCAGAGAGGCAGAGAGGCAGAGAGAGAGAGTGAGAGATAGATGAAACAGGCCCCCTCTCTCCCCTATAGGTGGATGTCATGATGATATCGTGGTGTCATTACATGAGGGGCTATATTTGGACACACAGTGCTGAGCAACTTCCTCTTGTTGTGTGAGTGGACTGGACGTCTTGCTCTATGCTGACTGTGTGTGTGTGTGAGTGTGAGTGTGAGTGTGTGTGTGTGTGAGTGTGTGTGTGTGTGTGTGTGTGTGTGTGTGTGTGTGTGTGTGCGCATGTCCCTGTGTGTGTGGGGGTTTATGTCCCTGTATTAGGTCTGTGTGTGCGTGTCTCCTGCGTATTAATGTCCATGTGTGTGTGTTTGTTCCCCTTGTGCCAGTGTGTGTGCGTGTATTTGTGTGTTCCTGTGTGCGTCCCTTTTTGTGTATGTACGTCCCTGTGTGCTTCTTTGTGTGTGTGCTTCTTTGTGTGTGTGCTTCTTTGTGTGTGTGTGTGTGTGTGTGTGTGTGTGTGTGTGTGTGTGTGTGTGTGTGTGTGTGTGTGTGTGTGTGTGTGTGTGTGTGTGTGTGTGTGTGTGTGTGTGTGTGTGTGTGTGTGTGTGTGTGTGCAGGGCCGGCGCTCGGCATAGGCGAGCTAGGCGACCGCCTTGGGCGACAAATGCGTTGGGGGCGCCCTCTGGTGGCGCCCTTAATTAGTCAATTAAAATATACGACGCGAACGGAGAAGGGAGGGGGCGCGGGAGCAATCGCCAGGGCGGCCCGAAACCGTCACCGTAGCACCCCCCCCCCCCCCCCCCCCTCAGAAGACCTGTCCAGGGCGTGTGTGTGTCCATATCTGAGTGTTTGACCCTGTATTTATGTGCGTGTGTCATGTGTATGTGTTCCTCCTTGTATGTGTTTGTGTCCCTGTGCAAGCGCGCACGCGCACGCGCACGCGCACGCGCGTGCGTGTGTGTGTGTGCGTATGTTCCTCCATCTGTGTGCGTGCGTTTCTGTGTCCCCCTGTGTGCGTCGGTGTGTGTGTGTGTGTGTGTGTGCACTGACCGTCTGGCAGAAGACCACGTCGCGGCGGTACTGCAGCTGGGTCTCCATGGCGACGGTGGGCGCGGCGTCTCTCATCAGCAGGAAGACGAGGGCGCTCTTGGCCCGCTCGCTCATCAGGGCCACGCACGCCGTCAGGGTGGAGAGCAGGGGGTACAACGCCTCACTCCACTGCCCTGGGACACACACACACACACAGGGAGACACACACACACACACACACACACACACACACACACACACATTCAATACAACATCTTGGCTATTAGGCGATACACAAGGGAAAGGACAAACACACATACGCGCAAGCACGTCATGTGTGTTTCTGTGTGTGTATGTCTGTGTGTTTGTGTGTGGGTGTATGTGTCCTCCTTTGTGTGTCCACTAGCCTGACACACAGGGACACACACACACAGGTATCCTGTACACATCTCCTCGGACTCCAACGGGTTCAACACAACAGCGATGCTACCGCCGCTACACGATGGAAAGGACAAACGTTTATATCCTCATAATGTATACGTGTGTGTGTGTCTGTGTGTGTGTGTGTATGTGTGTGTGCGTCTGAGTGTACGTGCGTCTCTCTAGCGTTTCTACACAAAACTCTGAAAGTGGGTCGATACAGATAAATAAAAACATAAAAAGGTACGTAGAAACAGGGATGGGAAACACGAGTGGAGTGGAGAGGTTGTAAGGCAAGGTGAGGGAATGGGTGAGGGATTATCAGCCATAGCACAATTAAAATCAAGACAAACCGCCGAGAGAGAGAGAGACCAAGGCCGAGAGAGAGTTCTCAAACGAAAGGTAGCACATTTTGATAGGTAGCATAAAGGAAGTGGAGGAGGAGTAGGAGGTGTTGAAGGAGGAGGAGGAGGAGGAGGAGGAGGAGGAGGAGGAGGAGGAGGAGGAGGGGGGGAAGGAAGGGAGGAGGAAAAAGAGGAGGGGAAAGGAGGGAGTGGAGGAGGAGGTGGAGAGGAGGAGAAGGGGAAGAGGAGGAAGAGGAGGAGGAGGATCAGTCGGGGTATAAGAGGGGGAGGAGGAGGATGAGGAGGAGGAGGAAGAGGAGAAGCATGAGTCAGGGTATTAGCGGGAGAGGAGGAGGATGAGGAGGAAGAGGAGAAGCAACAGTCGGGGTAATAGCGGGGGAGGAGAAGGAGTGGGGGTGTTGGAGGACGAGAAGGAGGAGGAGGAGACAGCTCTTACCTGGGTATGCCTCCTCAGCACTGGGGCTGCCATCTGAGTAGAGGGGATGAGGTGTGGACATAGACACAGTTAGGGGCTGGGGGGGCGGGGGGCGGGGGGGGGCACGTTGTAAGCAACAAATGACACCTACGCACACCTATATGCACACACACGTACACACACACACACACACAGACACACACAGCTGCAAACTAGATCCAAAAGCCATTTCCATGTATCGATCAATTACGTCGTTCTGTGATCGATTAAGCTTGCCTGGCTCAGCGGCTCGGTGAAAGACAGCGAGATTATAACAAGCTCATCAATTAGGCATGACCCCTCTCCTCCTCCTCTCCCTCCCCCCCTTCTCCCTCTCCCCTCCACCTCCTCCCTCTCCTTCCTCCCACCTCCTCTCCTCTTCTCATCCTCCCCACCTCCTCCCCTCTTCCCTCTCCTCCTCCTCTCCCTCCCCCTCCTCCTCCTCCTCCCTCTTCCTCCTCCTCCCTCTCCCTCCCTCTCCCGCCTCTCCCTCTTGCCTCTCCTCATCGTCCCTCTACCCCCCTCCTCCTCCTCCTCCTTCCTCTCTCCATCCTCCTCTCTCTCCCCCCTCTCCTCCACCTCCTTCTCTCCCTCCTCCTCGTCCTAAAGCATAGCTCAAAGAGGAGGGGGGGGATGTCCTCATTGGCTGGCTTCCTGTTGGAGGTCACATGATACATAGAGAAGCAGGAAGCAGCCCTGCGCATGGGATCGAACCCGCGACATCCGTCACACGGAGGACACACAGCGGTTCAACGAGTAGGGGAATCGGACGGCACGATGGAGAGAGAGAGAGAGAGTGAGACAGAGAGAGAGATAGTGAGACAAACAGACATTGAAGGAGGGCGAGACAGAGAGAAGGAGAGAGAGGGAGGGAGAGGGAAGGAGAGAAAGCTAGAGAGAGTCAGAGAGAGAGAGACAAATAGTGAGAGAGAAAGAGCAAGAGTCAGAGCGAGGATGAGACCCAGAGAAGGAGAGAGAGCGAGAAGGACAGAGAGAGGGATCAAAAAACAAATGTTTGACGGTGGTTTTGTTCATCGTGTTTTCTATATCTGATGAGAAAGAGATGAGAGACAGACAGACGGAAAGGAAAAGGTGTAGAAAACAACATCATGGATTGTGTTCAGAGGAGGACGGAGAGGAACAGCCAGCCAGGGAAAGGGGGGGGGGGAAGAGAGAGAGAGAGAGAGAGAGAGAGAGAGAGAGAGAGAGAGAGAGAGAGAGAGAGAGAGAGAGAAAGGGAGGAAGAGAGAGAGCAACAGGAAAACAGAACGAGAGAGAGAGCGGAAAGGGAGACAATGAGAGGAGGATAATAGAGTCGAATATAGTATAATATAGTGGACTAGAGTAGGATATAGGGGCATGTAGAAGAGTATAGGGGAGTACAGTACAGTAGAGTAGATTACAGTACAGTACAGTATAGTTGACTAGAGCAGAGCAGAGTACCGTATAGTACAGTAGAATACAGTATAGTACAGTACAGTATAGTACGGTACAGTAGAGTACAGTGCAGTAGATTACAGTAGAGTAAAGTAGAGCACAGTAGAGTGCAATAGAGTACAGTAAAGTGCAGTAGAGTACAGTACAGTACACTACAGTAGAGTACACTAGAGTACAGTAGAGTACACTAGAGTACAGTACAGTAGAGTAGAGTGCCGTAGAGTACAGCAGAGTAGAGTGCAGTAGAGTACAGTACAGTAGAGCGCAGTAGAGTGCAGTAGATTGCAGTAGAGTGCAGTAGAGCGCAGTAGAGTACAGTCGAGTAGACCTACAGGGTTCAGGGTTGGGCGGGCATGCAGTGGGCAGGGAGGATGAGGAGGGTGATGGAGGAGGTGACGAGGAGGAGCAGGGTGATGAAGGTGATGAAGGTGAAGGTGATGTAGCCGAGGGGGGGTCGCCGGGGGCGGGGCCCGGGTTGATCCAGAACGCCCGCGTCCGTACACTGCCTTTGTGTGGTTTCATCGGCATAATTCATAATCCATAACTCATAATTCATCATTCATTATTCATACCACGGATATTTCAAACAATCACTTTTAATCAAAACGCTGTTATTGTTCTTTAACCCCCAGCAGTGGTGGGCGGGGCTACCCATCATGCATCAAGCTGGGCGGAGCTCCCCCCGGTGTCCTTTTCTACGCTAGATTAGCCCAGCAGCTAACTAGCTTAACCCTTCACCAGCTTAGCCTAGCACCTAGCCCCAAGAAGTTGGCAGAAGTAATGCTTGGGTTCTTTTATGAACCGCGGCGCGGCTACGTAGCCTCATCTTCGCTGGATTAGCCTAGCAGCTAGTGCAGATAACTAAACCTTACATTCAAATGCTTAGCTTCGCCTAGCAGCTAGCTCAAGGAACGGAGCAGAAGCAATGCTCCGGTTCTTTCAGCAACCGCCACACAGCTAACTAGCCTCATCGTCTCTAGCTTAGCCCTCCCTTCCCCTCCCTCCCCCATTCACCCACTCCCCCTCGACCAACTCCCCCTGCTGAAGCGTCTGCCTTTCCCCTCCCTCCTCCTCAGCCCATCCCCTCTAGCTCCCTTACCTTAGCCTAGCAGCTAGCTCAAGGAACGGAGCAGAGGCAACGCTCCGGTTCTCTCACCAACTGCAGCGTGGCTAGCTAGCCTCATCGTCGCTAGCTTAGCATAGAAGCTAGCCTAGCATCTATCACAAACAGACACACCTGTGCTTGTGTTTGCCCTCCTCCTTCTCCTTCTCCCTCTCCTCCTCCTCCCCCTCCACCTCCTCCTGTTCGCCCCCTCCTCCCCCTCTCCCTCCTCCCCCATTCTACCTTTCTTGGCCTGGTGGTCCGAGGAGGAGGAGCAGCAGGAGGTTGTGTCCTGCTGGGAGGAGGAGGAGGAGGTGCTGGGCCTCCTCTCCTTCCTGAGGAGCTGGTCCACACGCTGGACGACACATTCCAGAGACTTCTCCACGTTGAGCCACACCTTCTCCTGGTGGGGGGGGGGGGGGGAAGAGAGAGAGAGAGAGAGAGAGAGAGAGAGAGAGAGAGAGAGAGAGAGAGAGAGAGAGAGAGAGAGAGAGAGAGAGAGAGAGAGAGAGAGAGAGAGAGAGAGAGAGAGAGAGAGAGAGAGAGAGAGCACCAAGATGAGGAAGGTAGGACGAGTGTTGGGTGAATCTCATCCAAGAAGAACAAGAAACAATTTAAATGTATCCTCCTCTCCCTCCCTCCCCCCCCTCCCTCCCCCACTTACCCACTCCTCTTCCACCCACTCCCCCTGCTGCGTCTGCCTCCTCCTTCTCTCCCTCTCCCCCCCCTCCCCCCTCTCCCTCTCTCCTCCCTTTCCTTCCCTCCCCCACTCCTCCTCCACCCATTACCCCGCCTGCGTCTGCCTCCTCCCCCCCCCCCCTCCCCCACTCACCCACTCCTCCTCGACCCACTCCCCTTGTTGCGTCTGCCGGCTGTTGCAGCCGCTCCACTTGGCCAGCAGGGTGTCCCGGTCGTTCCTGAGCACGACCAGCTCCTCCTCCTCCTCCTCCTTCCCCTCCTCCCCCTCCGCGGCCGCGGGGGAGGCGGAGGGGGAGGAGGGGGAGGCACGGGAGGCAACGTAGTCAGGGCGGGCGGCGTTCAGGGCCTGGACGGAGGAGGAGAGGAGGTCGCAGTCGCACACGCTCACCAGCTGACGGGCCTGGGGGAGAGAGGGGGAGGGGGGGAGGGAGGGGGAGAGAGGGGAGAGAGGGGGAGGGAGGGGGGGGAGAGAGGGGAGAGAGGGGGGGGGAGGGGGGAGAGGGGAAGGGAGGCAGTGAGAGGGGGGGAAAGAGAAGAGGAGAGGGGGGAGAGAGGGGAAGGGATGCAACAGAGAAAAGCTCTTTAACTCTTTTTACACAATGGCTGGTTCAACCTGCTGACCACCAATTGGTCAACGAGCAACAGGTGTGCAGCCTACCCCAGCCCTAGAGTCCAATCAGACTCAGACCAGGTGAGGCTGCTGAGACCAGACATCTCGCTCGGTGTCTGTGTTTGTCTGCTTTTGCTGTGCACAGTAAGACCCTCACCGCTTCCCTCCTGCTGCTCCCGCTCCTCCCGCTCCTCTCTCTCTCTCTCTCTCTCTCTCTCTCTCTCTCTCTCTCTCTCTCACCTTATCCACCAGGGTGTCCAGGGTCCTCTGGAGCCCGGGGGCAGAGCGCTCCCTGGCGGCCCTGGAGAGCCTCTCTGCGTAGTACCCCACCTGGGTGCGGAGCGTGTCCACGTGCCCCAGCACCTCCCTGGCCCGGGACACCTCCTGGGGTGAGGAGGGGGAGGAGGAGGAGGAGAGGGAGTGGCTGAGGAGGAGGAGGAGAGGGAGAGGGGGAAGGGGAAGGAGGTGAGGCAGAGGAGGGGGAGGGAGAGGGGGGTAAGGAGGAGCGAGAGAGTGTGAGTGAGGAGGAGGAGGGGGAGAGGAGGAGGAGGAGGAGGGGGAGAGGAGGAGGAGGAGGAGGAAGAGAAGGAGGAAGAAGAGAAGGAGGGGGAGAGGAGGAGGAGGAAGGGGAGAGGGAAAGGGAGGAGGAGGAAGAGAAGGAGGGGGAGCGGAGGAGGAGGGGGAGGGGAAGAGGGAAAGGGAGGCGGAGATCAAAATTATAAAGTCTGAAAATCATAAAATCCTGCTCCTTTGTGAAATGCTTGTCTTTAACACATTAATACACATAAAAACATTGCAAAGACAATCTTCCGTCAACCCACAATGCACCAGACCACTTGAAAGCTGAGGAGATTTTGACAACGAAAAAAAGCACAGAACAAGACTTTATTTTCCGATAAATATTCTAAAGCGAGAAAATCGTGAAATTCTGCTTCTTTGTGAAATGCGTGTCGTTAACACATTAATACACATAAAAACGTCGGACAATCTGCCGTCTACCCACAAAGCACCAGTTTAGACAGACGACTGAGCAACACACAGCAGAGTTCAAAACAAACAACGAAAACCAATTTCGAACCATAGCCGTGTCAACAACTCACCATTCCTCCTCATATTCGCTGATCCCAAACAAAGGCAACGTAAAATAAATCAGGAAATTAAGAAAAAGG